>NC_029774.3:84569335-84601354 GCF_000817695.3 Arachis duranensis | reverse complement strand
TATACTAAAAACTAACTAAAACATACTAAAAACATACTAAAAACAATGCCAAAAAGCGTACAAATTATCCGCTCATCAATGTTCTCTTGGGAATTAATTTGTTTTGACCGAGCAATTTCATTAATTTAAATAGTTGCATGTAGATAGATAACATTTAGTCAATTTGCATTGAATAAATGTCGACACCCTTTGTTTCATTCTTGATTTAGCATGAGGACATGTTATAGTTTAAGTGTGGGGAGGTTGATAAACCCCATTTTTAGGGTTTATCTTGTGCTTACTTTGGAGGATTTTATGACCTTTTACCCACATTTATCCAAGAAAATAGCATGGTTTCATGATTGTCTCCTAATTTGTGCTTAAGAATGAAAACATGCTTTTTAGACTTTTAATGTGTCAATATTAATTCACCTTTGATTCCACTAGATGCCTTGATATGTTTGTTAGTGAATTCAGGATGGAAAGGCTAGGAATGGATCAAAGGGATGAAGAAGAAAAGTATGTAAGCGGAGAAACCATGAAAAATTAAGGATTTGGGATGAACTCATCGACGCGCAAGTGCAGCTAACGCGCACGCATAGAAGTGACGTTGCATGGCGACACATATGCATACATGACGCGTACGCGTGAATAGAAAATTGTCAAGTGACGCGTATGCGTATATTGCGCGTACGTGTCGATGCTCGCACGTGACTCACTTAAAGGCAAAACGCTGGGGGCGAATTCTGGCTTCCCAAGCCCAGATCCAACTCATTTTTGAGGCTATTTCAGGCAGAATTCGAGGGAGAGTCAACACATTAGAATCACTTTACACATTATTTTAGTTTTAGTTTTAGTTTTGGAGAGAAAGTTAGTTTCTAGAGAGAGAAGCTCTCTCTTTTCTCTAGAATTAGGATTAGGTTTAGGTTAATCTCTTAGATCTAGATCTACTTCTTCTCTTGCTTCAATTTTCCTTTTGCTTTATGAATTCTCTCAATGTAATTGATAAGTTCTTTGTTGTTTCATAATTATTTTGCCTTTCTATTGTTGATCTCTTGCTCTTGTAGTTGTAGATTCCTTTAATTCTTGCAATTAATAATGTTTGCCTTTATTGCCTTCTATGTGTTTGTTGAAATGTTTCTTCTAGTTATGAGTTAGATTTTGTTCCTCTTGGCCTAGGTAGAGCAATTAGTGACACTTGAGTTATCAAACTCTCTTATTGATTGATAATTAGAGATTGCTAATTGACTTGAAGGCCACTAAACCTAGTCTTTCCTTAAGAATTGGCTAGGACTTGTGGAATCAAGTTAATTCATCCACTTGACTCTCCTCCATGGTTAGGGGTTAACCAAGTGGGAGCAATGAACAATTCTCATCACAATTGATAAGGATAACTAGGATAGGACTTCTAGTTCTCATACATTGCCAAGAGCTTTGTTAGTTGTTAGTTTATTTCCTTTGCCATTTATATTTCTTGTCTATTATCTCAAAAACCCCAAACATACTTCATAACCAATAACAAGAATACTTTATTGCAATTCCTAGGGAGAACGACCTGAGGTTTGAATACTTCGGTTATTATTTTTAGGGGTTTGTACTTGTGACAAACAAATGTTTGTATGAAAGGATTATTGTTGGTTTAGAAACTATACTTGCAACGAGAATTCATTTGTGAAATTCTAGACCACACAAAAGTCCAATCATCATACACCCAACGCCTTCGAGCATGTATATGATTGGGCGCCCATCGCTCATATACATATATTTCATGATTGGGCGCCCAATGCCCAGGTGAGGTCCCATGAAGGGCGCCCAGCGCCCAAAGTTGCTAAAGAGAGAGAGCGCCCAGCTCCCAAAAATTCATTCACCAGAATCTGTCAAAATGTCATGAAAACATTCAGTTTCAAACCTTAGACATTTAGCCATAATTCAGCATCAAAACACATTTTGTTTATAATAAATTTACCAAACCTTACCTCATCATGTTATATATATATATAACCAAATCTTTATTCACAAGCTCAGGAAAAAGTTTCTCACGTTGACAAATCTAGTACGATTGTAAAGAGGAGGAAGAGACGACACTTTAATTGGTTTAGATTCTTCGTTGGAGTTTTAGAACCAAAAGATCGAACATTAGAAAATTGCCGACTATGGAATTTTCAACCTTTTTCTCTCATTCTCTTTTTTTCCAAGCTACATATGAAGAAAAGAAGGAAACCAAGAGGTGGCACTCAAGTTATGTACGAGGAGGTGGTGTCGTAGTTGAAGTAGTGGGTTGCTAAGTGAATGGAGGTGGTGAAGGAGTCCACTATAGTGAAGTAGCTAGGTGACTTCCAGGTGGCGGGGTTAGCGCAGCAGAAGGAGCCACGTAGTTGGGGTTAGGGACTATGATGAACAGGTAATCCTGTGCACCCATTACCTATGAAGTCCCAGGGGTAGTCAGAATAGAGGGTGATGGCTGAGAAGCTCAAGGAATACCAGTAGACGCCCTCCTTCTATCCAAATTACGAGGCCGATTCGTGACACCTATGCTTGTCGTCATGTCTATAAAGAGCATACCAATTAACACCAGTCACAAAATTAATATGGTAACAAAAATATTTGCACAAAACCATAAAACAAAAGAATTTACACGCAAAAGCCCTTTAGGATTAGCCCCAAATAATACAGCAACTGGGTAGGACTGCAGGAACATAATAAGATAAAATTCAAAGATACTTCAAAAATCAGTGGCTCTAATCCAAATCACAACCTACAACTCAAATCCTACTATACGAACACCTCAATATAAACAACTAATGCTTGCATACATGTAGAGTTTTCTAAATCTAAACCACCTCTAACAACGTTACTTGGTATTAGTTCAAATTCAAAAAATCAAGTAGGAAGAGTTTTCTAAATCTAAACCGCTTCTAACAAAGTTAGTTGAAATTAGTTCAGATTCAAAAATTACTTAAGATAGAAGAAGTAGGAAGAGATACATTTTGGAGCATATCAAAAATAAATTCAAATTTAGTTCTGATTAGATTTCTTATTTTAGTAGTTTAAATCAAATTTGAACAAATCTATGAACTTCAAATTCGATTTAAATTTTGCTGTGTCTTTCATTTTTGTTATATCATGTCTCGAAAAAGACTTGTTTTTAATTTCATCATTCAATTATATTTAGATTTTTTTTAAAAATTTTGATAGAATTTCATCTATAATTAGAAGCCTTCTCCAAATCTAATTTTTATTTTTTTACAAACAAAACAAGGGTTTAAAAGAAAATTCGACAGAATTTTCCTTTAACTCAAAGATTTCAACAAAAATTTTTTATCAAATTTTCACATAAGAAACAATTGCAAGCATTAATTAAAACAATCACCCATTCAAGCAAACATCAATTCCTAGTTGTTCTAGTCACAATTCCTTATTACTCCATAATTTTTTAGTAAACAAGGGTTTCGAGAAGGCGTCACTAGGCAACTTTCTCCTACTTCCATCCTAAAATTCTATTTTAGAAAAAGTAAGTCAGACATAAAATTCAAACAATTCATTATATTTAGAGATAGAGAATAAACCAATTTGAGCACTGCACGAACAACCAACAAAATATAACTACAGAAACTATGAAAGAAGCGAACTCTAATGGATCTCAAACAAAATAATAGTCCTAGTAATAAAAGACGACTTGATAAATTTACTAAGTGAAACTAATTCAAAAAGTCATTTAACTTACATAATATTTAATTCATACAAATATATTAATTTAAAATACAAAACCTAATTCACTTGAAATAATCTAATTACTAAACAAAGTTAACGCTAGTTAACTACCTAAATTGATTGACTTAACCTTAATAAATCTAAATAAAAACATGAATTTTAAACACAAATTTTTAAAAAATTACAAATTTTAAACATCAATTTTAAAATTGAAATATCCTACTAGTAAATTAAAAAAATAAAAAAGAATTTAAACACAAAATTTAAAATAAAAATTTTAAAAATAATTAAAATTTCAAACAAATTTATATTTTAAAACAAAAAAATCAAATACAAAATTAATAAAAAATATATATAATACATATAAAATTCAAAAAAATTAAAGAAACCTAAACCTAAAAATTGACAAATTGAAGAATAGAAAAAACTCGCACTAACTTGGAGGAAGAACCTAAGGCAACAAGAGTGACGGCTAGAGCCCGACAGCAACAGCGACGGCTGGAACCCAGTAGCAGCGACGGCTCACGAGGCAACAACATGGAGATAGAACCTGAGACAACGATGGCGACATCTGGCACCTGGCAGCAATGACGACCCACGAGACAGCAGCAGTGATGTCTAGATCTCTGGTGAGAATGGGAGAGGAGAGGGAGAACCAATGTGAGAGAGAAGGAGTGAGAAGAGGGTGACATTACAGAAGTGGGGGAAAATGATTTCTAAATTCGAATTTCATTCAATTTTACCATCGAATTTATTAACGTATAAATTCGACGGTAATGTACTGGTAATTGTCCAAAATGCTGCATTTTATTAATTCACATTATCGTCGGAAATTTTTGACAATAAATCTTTCGGTAAATTGGTGCTTATAAAATAAATTTTTGTGCCTTTTATTACCGTTGGAAATAGGGACGGATTATATGGAATCCAATAGCAAAATTTTTTTGGGACGAATTTACACTTGTAGCCATTGAAAAATATGTCGTTAAATTCATCAATAACTACTCTTGCTAAATCTATCGGTACATTTAATGGTATTCAACGTTTTTTTTTTGTAGTGATATTACTAGTGAAGCTATAATTTATATTCACTGAAAATATTTTTTCTACAAAATCTACACAAAAGAATTAGTTGAATAAACACCTATTTTCCAAATTTTCAAAGAACTCGATCCTTTCTCTCTGTTGTTAGCTTGACTAATTGTAAAGACTCATGAAATTGGTTAACAAATTAATTAAAAGAAGAAAAGATATTGATAATTAATATTACACATCTAATATTTAAAGATCACATTCAACACAAGAAAAAAAAATCTAAAATTCAAACTCAATAAAAGTTTTTCTATTAATGAGCTTAAACTTATTTGATAATTTAATATAATATTATCTGAAATTGACTACAGTAATATAAAAGAAATAATAAAAAATCAGTACAAACAACTTAAATTTATCCTATTTAACATTTATTAATTTTAACGACAATTAATAAATATTAAATAAGATAAGTTTGTGCTATTTTTTATGGTCTCCCAAATATTATTGAATTGCCTATTATAATTAAAAAATACTAAAAAATTAATAATTTTTCTTTAATTAATAGTTAATCAATAATATTTAAAATATAAATTAAAAATATATTATTAAATTATTAAATTAAAAAAATTAAATTAATAGTTAAAAATAATAAATTATACTTTCCGTTAAACTTTTCTCATTATAATATTAGTTTTGTGGTCTTACTGTATTCAAGACTCGAGAGTTTCCTAAGTTGTTTTTGTTTACATGCGTTGGTTAAGTAATAGGAGTCCATCACTAATTTGGGATGTGATATCTTCGATATTGTTTATAGGAAGGAATGGGACACGTAACGGGGGGAAATGAATACTGTACTGTTGTGTGTACAATTATAGTATCATTGTAACTAGAACCACTGAGAGTGTCTCGGAAATTTAATCGACCGCTTTTTGTATGTGAATATATATTGTATGTGTATATATAGCTGGTGAATGAGTAAGGTTTTGGGCACTATAAGTTAGGAGAGAGCAAACACTCACTTAGGCTAATAAATCATGCAGATGACATGACCCAACCAGATTAATTTGGATAACACCAAACTCAACTCGATTTAACTTTTTATTGTAGTTTCATCCTCTTCTTCAAGGTACCACCCTCTGCTAATTGCTGATCACTTCGATCTCTGTTCTCATTATTCAGCTACCACCAGCCATGACTGCAGCAGCTTCAGCAGAAATCGCAAGAACTGTTGTCGGCATCTTAGGTCTCTCTCAAGCACTCTAATTAATTAGTTACTTTGATTCTGTCTACTACATCATCATTGATCTTAATTACTTTCTTTTGTCTTCCTCAGGAAACATAATTTCTGCCTTCCTGTTCTTGTCCCCAGTGTAAGTTTAATATATTTGGCCTTCATTCTTAACTATCCTTTGTTATGAGGTCATATTTTTGTTAATTTTCATCTTCATCTGATCTTCCTAGAATAAAAGGGAAACAAATGTCTTAATTAGGATGATGCAAAACACTTAATTAATTAGTATTGCTTGTGCTGTTCTATCATTGGATTTTAAGATTTAACGGGTTTCATTGATATTTAATTTGATTGTATAGTAAGTAACCAATTTTAAGTACTTAATTACTTTGGTTAGATAAAGATAAATCTTTATTTACTTCACTTGAACAATAGAGTCTTTCTTAGATACGGTTGGTACAACTACAAGTTACTTCTAAGTCTTTAAGACTACTTACTATATATATATTGGGAGTTGTGAGAGGGGTGGGGAGATCAGTTGAGTTGATTAATTTTTTTTTTGTGTGGTGTACTGGTGGGGGGAGGGGAAGAGTTTATGGATATTTTTGCTGAAAGATGATACGATCTTCTACTTTCAAGTTACCGTACCTTACCGTATGTATGTTAA
The DNA here is from genome assembly GCF_000817695.3 of Arachis duranensis. NCBI lineage: Eukaryota > Viridiplantae > Streptophyta > Magnoliopsida > Fabales > Fabaceae > Arachis > Arachis duranensis. The sequence goes on along the minus strand of NC_029774.3, from coordinate 84,594,731 downwards.
ATGTCAAAAGCATGCACAAATTAAATTAAAATTTGGGGCTAAGCAAATTAAAGCATTACGCAAAGATTGTTAGGATTTGCGTTGTCCTTGTATGCACGATGCATGTGTTGTTGGGCCATTTTGAATGAAAAAGCATTGCATATGTAATGTAACAGACCAACTTTTGTCGCTATATGGAAGAGAGGTTCGGTGGAGCAGTATTCTCCTGCGCCATACCTAGCGACGTTAGCGAACTGCATGGTTTGGACCCTCTACGGGCTACCTATGGTGCACCCACACAGCCTGCTGGTCGTGACCATCAACGGCTCAGGTTGCGTGATCGAGATCATCTACGTCACCCTTTTCTTGATGTACTGCGAACGCAGCAAGAGGCTCAAGGTTTTCATGTGGCTCATGGTGGAACTCATTTTCATTACGGTTCTCTCCCTCATCACGTTAACCCTGCTTCACAACCTCAACAGACGCTCTCAGCTTGTCGGATCCACATGCATTGTCTTCAACATTTTGATGTATGCTTCCCCCTTGGCCGTTATGGTAAGTAATAACTATACACCTCACCATCCAAAACAACCACTCTACGCTATACTCATGCCATTCCATTATTCCATTCCAGAAACTGGTGGTCAAGACCAAAAGCGTTGAATACATGCCCCTTTCCATCTCTCTGGCGTCCTTTGGGAACGGTGTGGCTTGGACCACTTATGCTCTCATTCGTTTCGATCCATTCATGACTGTAAATACAACTACATACAAGCCCCTCTTTTCTTTGTTTCATTTCTATGCCACCAGTTAATGAACTGGATCAATCTTATTGACAGGTACCAAATGGACTTGGCACATTGCTATCGGCGGCGCAGCTTATTCTCTATGCCACGTATTATAAGTCAACCAAGCAGCAATTAGCAGCAAGGAAAGCCAACGGGGAGGTGAACCTTTCACAGGTGGAGGTTCGTGATGGCGGCCAAGAATCCAAGCCTAATTATTCATCGTGATCAATTATAAATCATGCTGATGCTGATTATTATCGTTATCGTCATTATTCCACTTTTTATTTTATTTTTTCTCTTTCCGCTGTTGTATGCCCTCTATCTTTTGGGCGAAAATTAATATGTAACCAGTGTGTACTCTAGCTTCCGAGGGAGTCGTCACACACATGCAAGTACCAAGAAATTAAGTGTATGCTTATGGAAGTTAACGATGAAAGTCTGAAAATACCCCTGCTCAATGCCTCTTTGCACAAGTATTACCTAATTGGTAATTAACAAAGATAAAAAAAAAATATCCTTCAACTTTTTGCAATGAAGAGCCTTTTTCCGAAGAATAGAATTGAGAGGCCCACTGTAATACAACCCAATAATAATAGTAATCAACTGATTAGAACAGGGGAAAGTTTAAAAGGCAAGTGAAAGCCACCAAGGGTAGAGGCTAAATTAAAGATAAAAAGCAAGACAGAGAATTGCTTCTCAACAGTGCATTCAAGTAAGTAATGATACCCATTGTGTCTAGGTAAGGTAAAAATAACTAATCGATTAGCGCTAACAGACTAGCATCCTATCTGAGGGGTTTGAGGGAGCCAGGGAGGTTCCTTAAACTGCGAAGCACAGAACTTCCACTCCATTACTGCACCGAAACAAGCAAGCTAAGCCGTCTCGGTTTGGGCCGGACCTCTCCGTACAGTAGATCAACCCTTTTATTGGGCTTCCCACTAAAAAACTCAACCATTTGTCGGGCTTCAGTCGTAGTCACAGTTCCCGCGCTCTTTACATTTGGAATTTCCTAACTCATTCTATTCTGCGCTTTTGGTTTGAGGGGAGAATAGAGTAGAATGGAAGAGTCGAAACGATGGTCGGTGACTTACACAAAGCACATCAAACAGAAACGCAAGCTCTACCTCGATGGATTCCTTCACCTCCAAATCTCCACCAACAAGGTCTCCATCCCACCTCTTTTTCTCTTATCTACCCTTCAATTTCAAATCCAATCAGGCGCAATTAATTCGCTGTGCAGGTGGCGCTTTACGATGAGTTCGAGAAACTCTTGGTGTGCAGGATCTTGAAGACAGAGGAAACCGTTGCCTCTGGTGAGACTTTGGAGTTCAATGGCTACCTTGTCGACATTGGCGATCCTGAGGGCCGGCCACACAACAAGCCCCATTCTGACCCCAAGCTTCCTACAAAACACAAGACTGCTTCAAGAATATTCAGGACTCCTACCGTTACGAACACCAAAATCAATGCGAATGGGAACACTGCACAAACACGGAAGCCTCTCAGTCCATCTCAACGACTTATCAAAGGTTCATAATGCCAAGCTTATTTATTTAATCTTTTATTGCATATATGTTAATTCGGTAGATTGACTTTTTGGTTCGTTTTTATTTTAAGTAATTGAAGATGTTAAAATTTGAAAGTGGTTGGTTTATCTTTTAAGATATGCTGCGATGGACCTTGCAACCACGTCAGTTGGTTAGCAATAGTTTCTTGTTTGAGCTGCATTGTAGATTTGTAGTTATAAAATGGTGTATTAAACATTGCAGAATTTAAGAAGAGAGAGCTGTTGAAGTATGGGTCACCAGAGATCAGTTCGGAAACAACAAAACCTAGCTCAACAGGTTAGTCTGTCATCAAATAATTTTCAGTTTACATACTTCGTAGTTCTGTCTTGCGTAAGTGAAAGTAATTTTCCATTTTTCTTTTTTTCTTTTTTATATCCAAACAATCCAAAATTTCTGTTTCCAATTAGAGTGGCAGGTGCTATACACTACACATCTAACTCAGAAAGCAAAGAAGTACCATGATGGATTTTTACGGCTAGTTATCCATGGGTCTCGTGGAGGACAGGTTGACTTTTAAACCCATATTTCTTGTATACATAAAAAAAATCAGTTAGTAAATACATAATTAACCCTTTTTCTTTAATGAATGCTTACTCCTGCAATCCTGCTGTCTGTGTCTCTATTTTAGATTATGCTGTTTGATGAAAGCAGGAAACTCTTAGACAGCAGGTTCTTAAGGAAAGATGATGTGATTAGACCTGGTGAATCAGTTTCGTTTGATGCATATTTGATCGACATTGGTGAGTGTCAAGGAAATAAGAAACCAGGTTGTAGTGCTAAAGGAGAGAATTTAACTAATGTTGATAGCACAGAGAAGGTGGACAGGCGGCATATTTCTCTTGATAATGAAACCAATTTAGCTGTTGGAAAAAGGGGTTAGTTAACAATTTTTGTGATTTGACAAAGTTTTATATTTTCTCAGCTCTTTTTTAAGATGCCGTACTACCTTTTTTCCCATTGTTCTTACTCTTTGCAGCTCTAATCTGCAGTATGCCATTTGCATATATTTACCATGAAATTGTTTCTACTTTCTTACTGTACTTATTTAATTTTTGCCATCTAGTCCCCTATGCATTTGTTTTATTTGTTCCTGTGTGGTTTCATTATTCAGCTTTATCTTTCTTTTCAATTTAGAATGGCAGGTCCTATATACAGCACAATTAACAAAAAAGGCCAAGAAGTATCATGATGGTTTTTTGGAACTTGAATTTTGTGGATCTCGTGGGAGGCAGGTTAATTTTTGCACTTGATGTGGATTCCTTGTTATCTCCAGAAGACCATAAGTGTCTTTTATGTGTCATCGATTTGTCTGTTATCATCCTGAAAAAACTTTAGTTGATGTCTTATGTTCTGTTTTTAAGCTTGGCATAGTTTCAATTATTTTTTTCAGGTTGTTTTATATGATTTAAGCAAAAGACCTTTAGAACGAAGGTTCCTAAAGAAAGATGAAGTTGTAAGATCCGGTGAATCATTAAAGTTTGATGGACATTTAGTTGAAGTTGGCGAACCTGACGGAAGCCATCAATCTCCGATGAATGAGCAAGAGACTGATAGTAATACTGTTGTTCAGAGAAGAATACTAAGACATGGACAAAATGACCTTCTCAAGGTCAATCTACCTGTTTCTAAAGGTTAGTTCTTGAATAATTAGAGGTTTCAAGTATGTAGTTATGACAACATTTAGAAGTTTCATCTGAACGTTTTTGAATTTACTATCTATACCCCCTCCCTCTTTTTTTTCCTTCTCATTTTACACCCTTTGTCACATTATGTTAGGTTTTCTTGTCCATTGCCTACATTTTCTGCTCATTCAGGTCAAATTTCTTTTTTTCTAATATTTAGTTTGCTTTTCCTGAAAGAACTATAGATTAACAAGTATCTATATATCTCAGAAGTGGATTGCAAATACTAACATAGCCTCCTTCTATATACTTTCAGGAAAGATAGTTAATACTTAATAAGGATTATATGTTCCCGGCTATTCACTGCTATATTGACCTTGTCCTTGTGTATAACATTGCAGGACAACCTCCAAGTAAGTCTTGTATTGAGCAAGTTGCAAGCATGAACTGTCTCTTTCCAGGGAAAGAAGATATGAAGTCAGAGAGGACAGTCTTACCAGTTAAGGCTTTACGTGATGGTTCGTACTTAATGGTTGCCTTTGGCGTGACTCTTATCTGCAAGGAGGATGCATTTTAGAGGGTTTTTCTTTATCAACTTAAGGACCTGAATGTGACTGATTTCTGGTATATGTGCAGCCAATCAAATATTGTCCATTTTACAATATCCTACGCCTCAGGAGAGCTCCGTCATAGGTTAGATAGTAAACATAACTAGATGCTAGCGTGCTTCTCAGGGCCTGTTCATGTGATTATATTAGATTTCTATAGGTGGCCAATCAAGCCATGGGTCATGCCTCCATACTGTGGACTGCGGATCAACTGGGACTGTGAAATCCCTCGATTCTTCGTTTTCTAAAGGCAAGTCAAATGGAGCTTGCAAATTTTGACTAAATTCTCAGTAGCTATGCGTTATAATAATATCTTAAGTAACTCTTAGTTGACTCTGCTTAACAGGGAGTGCCAAAATAATTCCCCAACAGGTCTGTTTTCTTTGATTGCTTTGCATTTTTTTTTCATGTGCCATTATTTCCGATAGCAATGCCTTGCCTTGCCTGGTCATATATTCAGCTGTCTCAATTTTAAAATATTGCTTTTTGAGTTATATTTGTATCCCGCTGATGTTGGCTTATTCATATAGACTTCGAGTGATCACGTCATCATCAATGAAAGTGAAAGTCCTAAGGATGAATCGTTCCCAAGCTTTGACCTTGGATTTTAACAGGTAATGCTTCTTGCAGCATGGGTCTAGTCTTATTATTATCTTTTTCTTTTATAGGAAATCGCTATACTAGACACATTTTGTGTTTTACCGTGTCCTTTACATGCATGCAGGTGTGCAAGGTAGGCATTGGTTTTTCAGCTAATTGGTGGAACGGTGGGGTGGATAAGGAAGGCAGGACTAAACCACTCTTCGATCGCTTATCGTTATAAGAGAATTGAAAATAGCTAGAATTGATGTCTACCTTTTATTTGATAGTCAGTAAAATCAGTTGAACTAGTTCAAACATGGTCTGGTAATTTCCATGCACTATCTGTTTTACGGACTGTAATATAAAGTCAAGGGACAAAATTTCACTTAATCCCCCCAAAATCCATGCTTGATATTAATATTTGGGGTTTCATCATTATTTATAAAGTTAGATTATATACTTAGATATATAAATATTAGAAAATAATATGAAAAAGAATTAAACATGAATTGATAAGTTTAGCAAAATGGATTAGATTATATAATAACATTCCTCAGATTCTGATCTTTTATTTGATCAAGACAAAACAAAACAAAAAAGAAAAAAACAGGATTTAGAATGTGTTTACATTAGTTTTTGAAATAAAAATCGTTATTGTAGTAGTTAATACTTTTTATTAGGACTGACAATGGGTAGGGTAGGATAGGGTGACCCTACCCTAATCTTACTTGCGGTTGAAAATTTCATTAAAACTCTATTCTACTTTATCCGTAGGTTGAGAATCTCTAAACCCTAACTCTACTCGCACTCTAAAATTCTAAATCCTATTCTACTCTATCCTACCTGCAGAAATATCAAATTTTTTCAAAATAAATATAAAATTCAATTATTTTGAATTTTATACGTATTAATAACATAAAAAATAAAAAACTAATGCTTTAAATTATTAAATTAACTAACTAGTTTAGTAGTTGTTCACTTATTATAAGTTATTATGTAAGAGAGGTTGTGGGTTCAACTCTCATTTCCTTCACTAACTACTTTTTATACAAGGAAACATCAAAATAAGACTTTGATGTTTGGGCCAACCCGTTAACCGGGCCCTAGGCGTTGGCAGAATTCGGATTTGCGTTATCTGTTTTTGTGGGTAAAGTATAATCTCATTGCCACCACACCACATCATTTCAGTTCAGTACTCTGTCTCTACAGAGAGTGCAAGCAGCCAAGCAACAATGGCGTCCTCTATTTCTCTGTCCATTCTACTATGCCCCCCCTCCAACTCTCTCTCCACTTCCCTATCTCCTTCGCACAAGCCTCCCTTTCTCCAAAAGAGAACCCAATTATCCGGGTTCCCTCTCAGAGCCCAAACCCTCGACTTCTCTGACTCGTTCTTCGAAGGCGCTGGATTCGGGTCCGAGGACGACCCCATCACTCCCGGGCCTGGCTTTACAGCTACCGAACCTAAGGAGGAACCCCAGTGCCCACCCGGACTCAGGCAATACGAAACTATGGCGGTTTTGAGGCCTGACATGTCCGAGGATGAGAGACTTTCACTCACCCAGAAGTACGAGGAGGTATTTATATCCTAACCCTTTGTGCTACATGCTTATGTTTTAGCTGAATGTTCCTTTATCATTCACATTTGAATTTAGAAATGGTAAGGACTAAGCTAAGATGGGAGTTGACTGAAATTGATGGGTGTATTTGCAGCTGCTTGTTGCTGGGGGTGCCATGTATGTGGAGGTATTTAACAGAGGAGTAATTCCACTTGCATATAGCATAAGGAGGAAAAACAGAGCTGGAGAGTCCAACACTTACTTGGATGGTATCTATCTTCTCTTCACCTACTTCACCAAGCCTGAATCCATTACCATTCTTGAGGACACACTCCTCGCTGATGACAATGTCATCCGTTCATCCACTTTCAAAATTAGGAAAAGGAAATATTAGTTACTCACCATAAAATGTCACTCTTTATCTTTTTTTTTTCTCATTTTCATTTGGATTCTTGTATTTTTTTAATATGGTCGAATTCACTTACAACATATGTAGAGTTATAAAACTATTTCGGATTTTATATTCAAACTCTTATGAATTCCATGTCATTTACTGGAATGAAAAAGGTCTGTCTGTGACTCCTTTTCTCTTTATTCCTTAATCTGCAAAACCCTTTTCTTTATCTTGACACAAGGCACAAAAGTGCAATATCTTATGGCTTTTTCTTGTAGCCCCTTTCTTGTTACGTATGTGTATTTGCTCCTCAGTTTTTTTCTTTTATCTGCTTCAATTCACTGCATAACTAGCAATATTAGTGTTCAATGCTGGACAGGACCGAGTTGATGTTTGTACATTTCAATCATCTGTACATCTGCTGGCTTAATTGTATTCAAATCATGCAGGTTTTTAGTATGTATGATGAAAAAAGTGCTGTGATTTTGCACTGATCAGTAGATAAATTTAATTCAATAATTAAAAAGACACTAGAGTATTCTGTTTTCTAAAAATAGGTATTTGGACACTGGTATGCTGTTATTATCAGATAGAAACATCATTCAATTGGGAAAGTTGTTGAACATAAGTTGGAATGATGATTATGGTATAGTTAAGGCTCAAGAAGCCATCAAGTTTTATGCCTATCAGTATCACGCTCATGTTGTTGGAAGTCCAGAGTTGCATCATTATAGTATAATATATTTAGTAATACTTGATAGCCCTCCTAGTCATTGGTGGACAACCCTGTTAACGTCCACTATGACCCTAAATCTCTTTTTCTTCCAACGCCCCTTCGATGTCTCGTTGTTTGCTTTACAAGTAAGTTACTTTTACATTTTAACTTTTCCATTGTATAAGAGGAAGATCTCTTGATAGCAACTTGCTTTCTTTTGAGATGACAGACTATTTTCAATCGTAATATTTAAATTCAGAATCACTGATTTGAGTGCTACCTTAAGGATTTACTACCATAGTAACATCCAATCAGCTAGTTCTAGGTAATAGGTCACAATGAGCAAGTTGAAGCACTTTGCTTATATATGTATATATAAAATATAATTGAAAAAAAGGTGCAAGACGATAAACTTCTTTATTCGTACCCACTGGGACAGAGAATCTGATGTAATGGAGCTGTTTGAGATTTGATCCCAAACCCACTTTGAGCGAAAGAGCTTAGTTGCTTCATATTCCACCAACAATAGTGATCATGATCAGAGTATATATATATACATCTACTTAGCTCCACGTCTCTTCCTTAGTTTCAAAATGCATGTGTTCTTTTACAATATTAGAGAGAAGTAAAAGTTACACCAAGCTAGGTAGGTAGGTAGGCATGTAGGAACGGTGGCAAATGCAACCTTGAAATAGCATTGAGATTGAAAAGAAATAAGAGTTTCTCCTGATCTTTCATGGTCCAAGATATTTCTTCTCATAGCTATTTCCTTAATATAGAACACATGTTGATTTATATAATTTGAGTTAAATCTTTGTCTAATTTGTTTGGTAAGTTTGGTTTTAATTTTTATTATCATTAAAAGAGATAATTCGAGACACTGTCATAGTAAATAACTGTATAATTCACTGAAATAATGGATATTTGTTTTGTTTTTTTCTTTTTTGGTCTGAGTTATTTGTAAATTTTAAATGTCCAGGTCTATAAAGTATAAAGTATAAACCACGGAACAAACATGGACGAAAACTTTTTCATAGGTAACTAACAAAAGAGGAGAAGGATACACCCTGTCCTTTTCCTCGTGGAATCTCTTTCAATGCGAAAAAACTGTTGTTGGACTTTGGTTGAGGCATATATTTAGCCCACTAATTAGTACAATGAGCCGAAGAAAAATCTAAAATATATATGAGAAAAAAAGAAAGAAGGAAAAAAGAAACTAAGAATTTGTCCTCCCATCATATTTGTGTTGACAAAAGGATATGTAGTGGCAAATGTGTCATTTTCGTCACCCTGATTGAAGAAGAATAAAATCTAAAAAGGTTACCATTATCGTTTCAATGATCACTGAATAAATCATCACTTACGAAAGGCATGAGAAATAATACTATACTATATATTAATTAGTAGCGTCAAATCAAAATTTGCCTATCAATTAACTAGTATTAAAAAGAAGGTTCAGAGTTCAAATCCACAATAAGTTTAGTTCTTAGTTCTCAGTCACTCGCTCAGGTGGTTCAAAGTAGTGTGTGCAGTGGATAATGACAAAGAAATCCCATCATTTCAAAAAAAAAAAAAAGATGGAATATGTAGCGTGCTATTAACATCATCATCATATACACATACACCTCTCCTATACTCGTCAAGAAACAGTTTTTAGCATCTATATATCTGTCGTCCTTTTTGTGGTCAAATGCATTCTAACTGAAACACAAGTAACATTAACAATAACATACATACTGTTATATGTATATGTATTATTGTTGGTGACGATGGGTGTTTCACAAACAGAAATTCCAACGGCGTCTCCACATATGTATCCTCAGGAGCTTCAGTTAAAGCTGTACCAGGCCTTCATTTTCTCGATTCCAATACTGTTCTCCATAATTCTGGTTCTCCTATTCTACTTGTTCTACCTCAAGAGAAGGGCTTCCTCTCTCTCTTCTCCTCCCCTTCACTTACTTCCTACAATTCCCGATCCTCAAACTGCTCCCTACCCTTATCCTTCTTCGGTAAGTAACATTATTTCTTCCCTTTTTCAACACGCATGCATTCTTCGTCTTCATACATATTATTTTACTGTTAGGGTTTTTAATAGTTTAACATGAATATACTAAATAAACACTAATCCATTGTTTATTATTATATACGTTTTTCACTACTAAATATCATAATTTTAAAAGACAAATTTAGCCTTTTGTTGTTAATTACGTAAACTAGATAGTATTAACGTCTTCCTTTTTAACATACTTTGTTGTTGTTTCACAGCCATACCGTTTAGATCTGACGCTGCAATTTCTGGACAAACTTCCAAGAATTTTATTTGATGAGGAACTGAGATCGAGGGACTCCTTGTAAGTATTTTCTCTTTAATTTTCTCACGCACACTTTTTTTTTTGTTTAATTGTATCTTATTCTTACCCTTGGAAGAAAGAATTTTAGCTGTAGCTATTGCTAGCTAGTGGTTTCTATTCTATCTCTATCCTATTGGAGTTTGGACTCAGATTCATGTACATCCGATGTGTTTTCACATTTAACTGTTCCGAATTCCTACATTCCACGCATATTGTTGTCGTTATTGATGTATAGTTTCATTTAACTAATCTGCACCACGTCTTTGTGTTCCGTAAAATGCTATTCTGAAACGAATGATATTCTTCTAAAGTTGAAATGTGTTATTAGCGGCAGAATCTTCGAAAGCTTTAAGAATCGTTTATGACATCCATTATTTTCGCAAAAAGCGTTCCAGGAAGAAAAAAGGAGGTGGTAAAAAGATTAACGAATATATCAAGAACGACTTTCTTGTGCAAAGTTCTATAAAGAATGCCAATTTGAAAAATGACTCAGCAGGATTGAATTAATAAAATAAATAATTAACAAATCCGCCACGTGTCAACGCTTATTGCTTAGCAAGAGCCCAAATTTTCAAGGATAGATGCTGTCTGAATTCGCGTAGTGGCGAAAATGCTGGACTGCACTTTACGAATTTTTTGATATTTCTTTTTCATGATGGTCCCTCTTGTATTCACTTTTCCTTACTCAGTGTGTTTTAATTTGGTCCATTTAATTTAAGTAAAAATTAAAGAATGATAACTTGATGGATGCATAATCAATTTATGTTAATTTGTGTTGTGAATTGAACAGATGCTGTGTATGTCTTGGAGAATTTGAGGTAAAAGAGGAGGTTCTACAGATTCCATATTGCAAGCATGTGTTTCACATAGAATGCATACACAACTGGCTTCGATCAAACTCCACATGCCCACTATGTAGATGCTCCATCATCCCCACCACCACCAAGTTCATTCTCAACAATCCTCCAGTCCTACCACCGCAGCACCAAGGTGGCTCGCCATCACACGTCATCGTATCTTTGCCTCCTCCTCGACCAGAACATGAACCCGCTGCTGCTTCCTCAATAAACACAACTTAATAAGGGAATCCGATAATACACTTACCCTGGCCTTTTCAATTGATGAACGGAACAAAAATGTCTACTCATATAATCAAAACCAATAAGCATCAATCAAGTAATTGTATATTTGGCCCTTCATGAAACTAATTTGATGTGCCAATAATTTGCTGCCATGACGACGATGGATACCATCATAAATAGAAACGTTTCACCTTTCACTTAATGGTATGTGTGTGCACTATACTAATTCCTGTTGGGTGTATATTGGTGCCAGCTGGGACGGACCCCATGTTCATTGGTAAGGCCGTGAGGGGGTATTTGTCCCACTGAATTTTGGGAAAAAATTATTTTATTTATAATTGTATGTTACTTTATGATTCATTCTTTTACAATATTATGTATTTATAGATATATGGTATTTATTGTAACTAAAGCTAAAATTATTTTAAATAATCAACTCAAACCTTTAAAACGTCTCATATGTGGGGATGTGCTCTATACAAACCATATTTTCTGATTTAACGACATTCTCATTTAAATATTTTTTGTGTGTTTATAATTTAATTTTAATTTGTTAACAGTTGGATAATCTTGATAAGAAAACTAACATATTACTCCAATAATTTTTAATTATAGTTAATTTATTTCTAAGAAAACTCATCGAGTCAGCACCATGTAATAAAAAAAGTTAAATATCTATATAAATAATGCTTCTTATAACTGAAAATAAATTATATATATATATATTTTAGATCTATGGTCAATTTTTTTTGTCATGGTAAAAAATTTAAAAAAAGGGTGACCATAGAAAAGTACATCTTTGATAGAAAGACCTTAATATGAGACAGCGACAATGGATGGAATTCTTGAAAGATTATGACTTTAAGTTATGTTATCATCCTGGAAAGGCGAATGTAGTCGCAGATACTTTAAGTCGGAAGAATCTAGATATATTGTGGATGATGATCAAGAAAAAAAATGATCACGGCCTTTAAGACAGCCATTCAGCAAGCTCAGACTCAGGATTCATGAATGTTGGCATTGTTAACATGGATAAAAGCAGATCAACCGGAAGAAGTACGTCAAAATAAAGAAGGAATATGGAGATGTAAGGGCAGAATTTGTGTACTTGCTCAAGAGGACTTGCGAAAGGATATTCTGACAGAAGCTCATGAAAGTAAGTTTTCTATGCATCCTGGAAAGACTAAAATGTACCAAGATTTGAAAAAGATGTTCTGGTAGCCGGGGATGAAGAAGGATGTAGCTACATATGTTTCGAAATGTCTCACTTGCTAGAAAATTAAGGTAGAACACCAGAAACCACTAGGAACCTTACAGCCACTGGAGATACCACAATGGAAGTGGGAAGAGATCACGATGGATTTTGTCATTAGATTACCAAGGACTTCTGCTGGACATCAGCGCATTTTCTATCAATTCAAATTAGCTATACCTTGGAGAAACTTGCCCGATCGTACATTCAGAAGATAATACAATTGCATGGGATACTTCATCAATTGTATCAGACAAGGATCCGAGGTTTACTTCTAGATTTTGGAGAGCACTACAGAAAGCTTTTGGAACAAAGTTGTATTTGAGTACAACATATCACCCACAGACTGATTGGCAGGAAGAACGAACGATTCACACCTTAGAAGATATGTTGAGATCTTGTGTGATGAATCAGTAGGGTAACTGGGACAAGTATTTGCCATTGATTGAGTTTGCTTACAACAACAGTTATCAACAAAGTATAGGGATGGCATCGTATGAAACCTTCTACGGAAGAAAATGTCAATCACCATTATGCTGGTATCACAAGGAGAAAGGTGGGATTTTAAGGCCATAATTGGTACAAGAGACTACTGAGCAGGTTAAGCACATTCGAGAGAAGATTCAAATTGCTCAAAGTTGACAGAAGAGCTATGCAGATATTAGGCGTAGGCCCTTAGAGTTTAGCGAGGGTGACCATATTTTCTTAAGAGTGACTCCTACAACTGGAATAGGTAGAGCCCTTAAAACTAAGAAATTGAGTCCACGATACTTAGGACTTTTTCAAATTCTTAAAAGAGTCGGTCCAGTAGCGTACCAAATAGCACTCCCTCCTTACCTGTCAAACCTTCATGATGTTTTTCATGTTTCACAACTCGAGAAATATAATCCTGACGAAAGTCATGTTTTACAACCAGAGATAGTACAGCTACGAGCTGACTTAATATATCAAGCTTTACCAGCCAGGATCGTGGAACGAAGTGACAAACAGCTAAGAGGTAAGACGGTACTATTAGTTAAGGTAGCATGGGGACAAACTGGAACTCAAGAGTACACATGGGAACTGAAAGACAAGATGAGGACAGACTATTCGTTTCTATTTTAAGGTAATTAAAATTATGAGGACAAAATTTTCTTTTTGGATGGTAGAATGTAATGGGCTAGCTCCGAAGAAATGGCGATTTTTTGTGATCAAACAAAATTTGTATGGAATTTTTAAGAATTATAGTGCAAATAAGCACCTCTGCTGCACAGGTATTGTGTCATCAAGCTCCTGAGTTAGCAGCTTGACTGCACCAGACACCTTTCTTGATCTAAGCAGGCAAGTTGTAAAAAGTTACATTTTTTAGCCACTTTGGGTCCGAATTTCTAAATTTTGACTTTCGTGGTTAGTCTCATTTTGACGAGATGGTTCTAAATTTCAAGATAAAAATTATATTAATATAATATTTATATATTATTATTTTATTCGAAATATTCTATTATTATCTCCTTTGCAGTGATTACTGTTGATCTATGTTTAGTAATACAATAACTGATATAGAAATCTATTGGTAAAGGATAATACCGGCATTCTTAGATGAACTTAGCAATGCTAATGCTTCATGATATATCTTTTATTTTCATGATTATCATGTTACTAGTATCATTTATACTAGTAATGCTCATACTTATCCTTTAGTAGCGTAATCTAATGTATCTAGTTTTATTAATTATCTTCCGAATGATATTTTATTATTAAATTTTGATAAGTCATCACCTTATAACACGTGGCGCTCCTAGGACCAGCCACCACATGCTTTTTTTCTTCTTCTTCAAGCTATGATTTCTTGAGAGCAAAGTAAGAAAATACTTGTGTTCTAATACATCTAATTTTAGTAATTATCCTTTTTTAAGATATTTTTACACCAAATTTTAAGATAATCCTTACAAGTTAGAAACTCATGAGAGAAACCATGAGAACTTCCATGAACACCTAAGTTTCAACCTTTGTTCTTTCCCAAAATAAACTCCTATAAAAAATCTAATCTGACCAAAGTGTTCACCTATTTTTTCTTTTCATTTTTATGCCAACTTTCATGGAGTAAATTAAAGTATGATGGCTGCTCCTTCCTCCTCAAGGTTTCGGCCATGGTGGAAAACCATGATAACCATGTTTTCTTCATGTTTTCTTTTAGGATCTCTTATTCCCTCACCTTAGGCTTCAAGAGGACGTGATTTACAATAGCTTTGAGGTAAGGAAATCCTTATTTTCATCACCATGAAGCTTCAGCTTCCATGGTTCATAAGGTTTTGAAGTTTTTTTTTTATGTTAAATTAAGCATAAAAGTACTTTGGAAGTTTGTTCTTGGTTTAATTTTTGACAGCTACAAAGGAGGTAAGGTTTGGTAAATTAATCAATGATTGGTTGTGTTCTTGAGATGAAAAATTAGATCTAGTTGCTTTAATCATGAAATCATGTTGTTTTAATGCTTGAAAGTTAAGCTATTGAAGGTTTTTGTTGTTGCTAATGAAACAGTGGGCTTCCAGCCAGAAATACTATGAGATTTCAAGTGATTTTGGGAGGTTTGATTGACTTAAAATGTTTCTCTTTGGTTTGGTAAAAATTGGGTAAAAAGTAGTTACCAAAAATATTGAAAAACTAGCTCAAAATCAAGTGAAAATATGATGAATTTTTGGAAAAACATTTTTACTTCTTAAAGAACAAGAAAACCTTTGATTTTTGATGGATTTGGGGTCAAATTTTAATTATCAAAAAGTTTGGAGTTGAAAGTTAATTAATAAAAAGTTGAGGGCCAAAATATAAATATTAAAAGTTTAGGGAATCAAAATATAATTTTCAAAAAATTCAGGGGTCAAAATGTTATTTTTGAAAGTTTTGAATAGAATATTATTATTTTAATAATAAGATATTAATATATTAGTTTATTAATAATATTATTTTATTAATAATAATAAAATATTGATAAAAAGATAGTTTTTTCTAAAAGTCTTAGGAAGGAAATTTAAAGCCCAGAATTCCATAATTCTCTTTAATAAACACCTAAGAGAAGATATAAGAGAAGGTATAGGGGTGTGTAAAGTAATAAAACAGGATTCAGAAACTTATAAACTTGATAGTAAGAAAAGAAGTTAAAAGTTATGCAGCAGAAGGTTGGTTTTACAGAGTAAGCAGAGAACTGTAAAATGAGGTTATAGTGATGTTGTGATATTTGATTTAAGTCTATAAAGAATGATAAAAATGATTGCTAAGTGATAGAAAGTATGAATATATGTAATTTATGAGCCTTCAGGCAGTGCTTGAGATTTTTATGCGGGGACGGCCGTATTGTGCTGTTGCTTTCCAGACAGGCTGCAGTAGAGAATGTACCAGCCCTGCAAGCTGAAAGCTTGGTAGTGGTCTGACTCGCATACCTGAGCGATATTGAGATCTGAGCAAATACTAGCTCTGCAAGTCGAGAGTACTTGGTAGAGGGTATGCGGTACTTAATCTGGGATTAAGTTCTGGGAAAGCCTTATCTGACTTGGAGGGTCGGATTACGTCGGGTGTGGGTCGAAACTGACAAATGAGCTCATTACCTGCAATAGGACCAGACATGCATCATACTTGTTTGTGCATCATTCTCTGTTATATTTTTGTGCCCTTATTCTGTTCTTTGCTTTGTTTGTGCATAATTGTGTGACTGCATATTGAATGTGGTTGTGCATAAGTCTCTTATTTCTTCTGCTATTTGTATTTTGGCTTATAATATGTTATGTATATAATTATCTAGACTTTACTATGATTATGTGATCACGGCCATCATAAACGAACTTAACTGTAAATCCGACCTTACTAAGAACTCCCTAGTTCCTATCCCTTATACCTCTTTAGATGGACACGAGAGTCCTATTTTACGAGATTGATCATCTGTATGTGCACGAGGACCCAATACGTGGCGAGTACTATATCTATTGTGTAGTACCTCGTATTCATAACTATGTAGTACGTGGTAGACCTTTTCAGCACCCTATTAGTACCCCTTACTTTGATCCTGACACATCGTATGACTTCTCTCTTTCCTGGTTGCATCCTAGCAGACCTGGGATACCTCATCCCGAGGAGAATTTTTGGGATGTCTAGACTAACTCCAGTTCTTTAGAGTATTTCCCTCACTTTTGCTAGTATGCTCAGAGGGAATAGGCATGTCATAGAGTTAGGCTAGCCTAGGTGCTAGTTTATGGGCTTTTGGATAGGCTAGGCCCTGAGATGTCTTATGTACATATATGTATATATTATATGAGTCACTAACTGAGGGTGCTGTATCATAGTTCTATACTTGTTTAACTGAGCTACTCTCGTATCATGATGTATATTATAGTGTGGTATTTCATATACTGCTTTTTACTGTTCCAAATTTTTGTGTGATTGTTACTCCTCATTACATTGAACGTATGCAACTTTTAAACTGTTTTTTGTTTTTGTTTTAAAACAAATTTTACTCATAAATTTGCAAGGTGTTAACAGTGAACAGGCTTATATTAATTGATTAATATTAAGTAAGTAAAAACAAGTTGGTAACGTTCAACTTCTAGTATGATCTAGACATGCTAGGAGTTGGGCCATTACGAAATTAGGCAAACAGACTAAACCAGTTGAACCGAGCCCATATTGGGCCCAAGCCCAACCTATATGAGCCTCACTTTTACTTTGTTCAGCCACATTATTCATAAAAGGGGAGTGAAACACGGTTAGTGAAGGAAGAAGAGAAACAAACCCTTTTCCACTATCACTTCAATGTTCAATCGCTCATAACTTTTAATCCGGAGCTCTGATTGACAAGCTGTTTATTTCCACGCATTCGTCTCGTTGATCTCTTCAATTCTATTTGAACAAAGTGGTAAGAAAATTCAAATTTTGTGCCCATTTCTCCCTCCTTTGCATTTTCACAAATTTGGTTTGGGAATTGAGTGATTTTGATGATTTTGGTAGTTTAGGTATAGTCTAATATCGGGTAATTACTGGATTTTACCCCAATCATCAATGGGTAATGTAAGTGATAGGTAGAATTTATGTCGGTCTAGAATTCCTCAATAAAAAGAATCTCTTCGTCACAAGTATAGTCTAGACCAAAAATGGATTCTCCATTAAAGTTTAATTTTTTTTGTCACAATGCAAAATAATAAAAATACAGAAAGTATTAGATCTCGAGTCATCTCTCAATGGAATTGAAGTGAGTTATACATGTTATCGGTTATGAGATTCATGGGGTGGTTTGCAAATAAGAAGGGAAGAATCTAAATGACAAGAAAATAAAGCAAAAAACTAAAGAAAATAAATACTAAAGAGGTATTCGTGGCAAGGATTGAGAATCAATATTTTCTATCCTAGTCATTAATCATAACACAATAATTACCAAGAGTTAAGAATATTATGTTATCTCTACATTGGAAAAAGATTAATTAGGCCTAGTTAATCCCAACCAATGACTTAAGATTGCCTAATTTCTCTTTCCAATCCAAGAATGCTCAAAATTTACTCTAAAACTAAGTCAAGTATTTTATCAAACACTTGGTGTACATAAAAGTAAAAGCATGATAAATTGCAATAATAATAAAATCTAAAGCTACCAAATGCAAGATAACAATAATAACAACTCAAATAAACACCAATAAACTTACAAACATCAATTTTCATTAAATAAAACTAAAATAAAAAAGAGTTCATAACATAAAAGTGACATAAAAGGGAAATTAACAATGTAAACTAAGAGAACAAAGATGTACGAACAAGAAATTGTAAGGAAAACTAAATCAAGGCAAGATTAAAACCTAAATCCAAGATGAAATTAAATTAAATCTACTCTAATTCTAGATAGAAGAGGGATATTCTCTCTCTTGAAAATGACTAAAACATGGTTCCTAAGCTACCCTAATTGCTCCACCCTTGTTTCTTCTTGAATTTGGCCTCAAATACTTCAGAAATGAGTTGGATTTAGGCTTGGATGAGCTCAGAAATTGCTAGCCACATTTTTTTAAGTTGGTCATGTGATAAGTGTCACGCGTACACGTGGGTCACGCGTACGCGGAACTGGGCATATTTTCAAACTTCATTTCTTCATGAATTCTCCACTTTTACATGTGTTTTCTTCATTCCTTCAATCCAATCTTTGTCTTCTAAACTGAAATCACTTCATCAAACACATCAAGGCATGGAATAGAATTAAAGAGAATTAAATTTATCAAATTAAGAGCCTAAAAATCATGTTCTTACTCTTAAGTGCAAATTAGGAGAAATTCACAAAACTATGCTATTTTATTAAATAAATGTGAGATAAGTTGATAAAATCCACTAAATTCAACACAAGATAAACCCTAAAATTTGGGTTTATCAACCTCACTACACTTAAACAATAACATGTCCTGATGTAAAACTCAAGAAAGACGAGAAAAGGGGTATCAACATTTATTCAATGTAAACTATCTAAATTCAACCTATCTATATGTATGCAACTACTTGGTCAAAATAAATCAAATCCCAAGAAAGCATGTATAAACATAAGGGGTAAAGCAATCACTATCAAATCAAATCCACAATTGAATTGAGTTATTGAAAAGAATTTAACAACTTGCAAGAAGGAGATAATAATAGGTGGAAACATAAAATTGAGTAATTAAACCCCTCACCAGATGTGTATACTCTCTAATCGTCAAGTGTTTAGGGTTGATTTTCTCAATTCTCTTCTAATATTGTTTTTTAAGATTTGATTTTCATCTAACAATCAACAATTATTCAATGCATAGATACACTTATCATGAGGACTTTCCACAAGGTTGTAATGGGGCTAGGGTCAAGGTGAGGATATATATGGCTAAGTGAGCTTGAAATTTGCATCTTCGATTAACCTATGCTCTCACCAAACACATATAACAACCTATACAATTCTAGTACAACACCTAGATATCCATAATTCTCATTTTTTCCACATACACATGTATTCTTTTCAACCATAACACATATGCATTGTTATTATTACTCTTCTTTAGGGGTATTTTGTCCCCTTTTTGTTGCTTTCCTTTTTCTCTTTTATTTTTATTTTTTTCTTTTTCTTTTCCTTCTTTTTATATTTTTTTATTTTTTTAATAACATAATATATACAAAAAAAAATTAATGCATATGGTTCAATATTCAATACATGAGTATGTACCCAACTTCTAAGATTTTTAATAAAAACTAAAAAATACAATTTTATCTCAACCAATGTTCCCAAACTTCCCAAACTTAAATGATACACACTTTTACTATCCTAAGCTAATCAAAGATCCAAATTAAGAACATTTACTATTTTTCACTAAGGGGTAATTATGTGCTAAAATTAAGAATAAAAGGGTTAAACAGGCTCAAAATTGGTTAACAAAGGTGGATAAAAGGATAAAGCCATTTAGGTAAGTGAGCTCAAATGAAATAATGACCTCAATCATATAAATCCATTCATACACCAAATAATGGACATAAAGAATCAAACAAATCAAAGATTACAATCATAGAAAGAGAATAACACACAAGAATGAAAATAGTAGTTATATGATGCAACCACACAATTAGGCTAAAAAACTCACAAGCCTATGTGTTCTTAGCTTAAAAATATGTTCCACAATATACAATTCAAACAAGTTCAATGAAATTTTTTTACTCAAATCAATTGGGGTGCCTTATAGATGAATTCCTTGAAAATTTTCATTATTTTGACTAAACTTATTATATATATGTATACAAACAAAGAAAATACAACTAAAAATTCTAAAAGATATGGTAATAGAAGAAAAATAAATGAAAAGTGAAAGTGTTTAGATTATAAATTTTTACCCAAAAATTGGCCGATTGGTTGGACGACCTCCCCACATTTAAAAGTTTGCACCGTCTTCGGTGTATTCAAAGATGAGCAAGGGGGTACGACGACTTCAAGGATTGCCACCTTCAGCTGGTGGATCAACTGGCTGCTGCATATTCTTTCTTCTGCTTCTCTTTTTGCTTACGATGAATCTTCCTGAAATATAGAAAACAAAATAGTAAACGAGTAAATGCAAAAACAAGGAAGCATAGATTGTTGGAATGAAGTGATGATCACTAAACTGATGTGAGTGAATTAGTGTGTGAAATTGATGAAAACAAGTGTGTGAATTCTAAATTACATGCGATTTAGAGCACACACACTAGCATTGAAAGTTGTGTCACAATTAAATAAAAGAAGTATGCACTTCACTCATTCTAGTGTGCTTGAGATACTATGAAGGAAACTTGTAGGTTAAGATAAAGAAACAAGTAATAAAGAAGCATGAAAGCACTCAAGCAAATAATCAAGTAATTGTGAAATGGATAATGAATGGACATTGATTGATGTGCAAGAGAATTCAATGAACCTAATAAAATATAGAACTCGCACATTGATGTCACGAAAATTGTCTCTCAACAATTTTCTACCGGCAAGTACACCGGATTGTCGTCAAGTAAAAACTCACTGTAGAATGAGGTCGAATCCCACAGGGATTGGTTGGTTGAGCAACTTTAATTGGAGAACTGTTCTAGCTGAATGAAATTAAAATTGAATTGGTGTTGTAGGATGTAAATTGGCGAGAAACTTAAAGAGCAAGAAATGTAAATAAACAGAAATTAAATTGCAAAATGTAAAGAGCAGAAAGTAGAATTTAGGAAATTAAAGTGCAGAAACTTAAACTACATGAAATTAAATGGGAATGGGGATTAAGCATGAAATTAAAGAGCAGAATGTAAACAGAACGGGTGAAATCATAACAGGGAATTCATTGGGTTTTAGGAGATATTGAACTCTCCAAATCAAATCATTCTCATCTCTTCCTCAATCAATGCATTCATTGACTTTGCTTGGTAATCTTAGGTGATTGGATCCCAATGTCTTGCCTCACCAATCTCTCTAAACTTGAATAATTGCCCAATGTCTTGATTTAATTGCTCATGGGAAGAGATAAAGTTCGGTCACTGATTATACCACACAAATTCATAAACCAAAGCATTGGTAGGATTACATGTCACGATATCCATCCAACCCCGAATTTAATCCAATGTGAGAAAGCGTTTCTAGCATGATTTCCTCATCCCTTTCTCAAGGATCAGAGGAAACACAATTATGAATAGCTTCTCCGTCAAGATAACTATCCAATTGAATTAAGATCGAAAGCTTTCTAACAAAATCAAGAGAAAAGATAGAGGAAGAAGAATGAAAACTGTTATTGATCCATTGAATTACAATAGAGCTTCCTAACCCAATGAGAGGGGTTTAGTTATTCATAGCTCTCAAAATGGAAAATGAAAATGAAGAGTACATTACAGAATTGAAAAGTTGCAGAGAAAGAAAAATTGGACAGAGTTTTAGTATCAGTGTGTAAGCCCCCTAACTTAAACTCTAACCTATTTATACACTTTCTTCAGTTTATCCTTCCAGTCTCTGAATTGGGCTTTTGGCATTTATTGAAATGGGTTGGAGTGGCTCTAATGCTGTTGAGAAGAGAAGTGCTTGATTTGCACAGTTCTGATGTCCACGTTGGAGTCCATGTTTGAGGGCAAACGTTGAGTCAAACGTCCTTCAGAGAAAATGGATTTTGGGCGTTTTGAGCAACATTTGACTCAACATTGGAGTGCCAACTTTTCTTTGTCCACGCGTACGCGTGACATATGCATTCACGCATCTGGGACCAGAATGCTCATCCACGCGTGTGCGTCTACTACGCGTGCGTGTTAATGCGAATTGCCCAATTCCAATTTTGAAACATTTTCGCGCACGTTGGCCTCAGCGTTGGACCAACAACACTCCCTCCAACGTTGATTCATCCACGCGTGCGCGTCACTTACGCATGCGCGTGGATTGCCAAAACTCACGCTCATGCGTACGCGTAGCATACGCGTGCGCGTCGATGCGCTTTTTCAAAATCAAGATTTAGAGCTCAGATTGCGCACGTTACCATCAACATTAGACTGGCAACGTTCCCTCTAATGTTGGCCTATCCACGCGTGCGCGTCACCTACGCGTGCGCGTGGATTGCCAAAAAAAATTCACAATCCACGCATGCGCGTATAGCACGCGTACGCGTCGCCACAATTTTCTAATTTTCTAGAAAGCACATTGTATCAACTAGCGTTGGAGGTAACGTTGGCTCACCAATGCTTCCTCCAACGTGGGTATCAGAATTATGTAGCAGATTCCCCTGTTTCATTCCTCTCAACTTTTGAGGCAACGTTGGTGGTCCAACTTTGGCCACCAATGTTGCTTCCTCTTCATCCTTCAATGGTTATTTCTTCAACTTCTTTTCATGTAATTCTTCACCTGTCATCAACCAATATATGCATCAAAGCCTTGCTAAAGTCATGAGAAATTGCATCATTCATAGCACACAAGTAATTATGGCCAAAATCTCATGAAAATGCATCAAATTAACCATGCTTGAATGATTCAAGGTATACATGAACTTTTAACCCAAATGATTGCTTATAGCTCAAGAAAATGTGTGAAACCTAATGAAATCAAAAGAAAAAGGCTAGTGAAACTAGCCTAAGATGCCTTGGCATCACAACACCAAACTTAAATCTTGCTTCTCCCCAAGCAAGCAATGAATTATGAGAAGAATGAATGAAACAGAAGGTAGTGTCCATATCAGCAAGTAATTGAAGTTAATTCATGGGGTTTTATGCAGAAAATGTTGCAGCTCATTTTTTATTGATTCTTAAGTGAGGAATGTCTCTTTTAAGCATCAATTAACATGCTGCCATGACTTCTTATTTTTCACCCATCCTTGGTAATTGCTTTTCTTTGTTTTTCTTTTTCTGTGAACTTATTCTCCATTATAACTCAGTGTCATGTTTTTGAGGCCACTCTTTAAGGTAGGCTTTCAGTCAACACTCCTGAACCAGTTGGTTCAAGGTGCTAGGTGTTGAAATATCCCTAAAGACTTAATTACCCAAGTCTCTCCTCAGCACATATCCACTACAAGCACATAGTTTGTTATTCACTTTTTAGGCCTTGGTGTACATCACCTCTTTGGGTTGCTAAGTGTTTTGTGACAAGGTTGCTCTTGATTGTGAATTTTCAGTTGACAATCCTGGGTTAGTTAACCCAAGTTGTCAAGTGATAAAGCACTCCTATGAACTTACTCATTCAAGCATATCCTTGCACAAAAACACCACAGACACATGCCTTAAGATTAAACTATAGGTGCCTAGCTTTTATTCTTTATTTCTGTCATATTTGTTCTTTCTTTCTTCCAAGGACTTTTATTTGCTAAGATTCATAGACAGCAGCCAAGTTGACACTAAAGAGAGGTACTCTACCCTTTTATTAGTTATTAGTGAGCTAGCTACACCATCAGACATACATACCACCACTCAATCTCTATTTTATTCCTTACCAAATGGAACTATTTCACATCTGTTCAAACATTTCTTTTATTTAATTAAAACAAGGGGACAAGCATGCATTCAAGAAAGTGAAATTAACCCAGACACCTAGACTAAAACACTTATTTGAAATCTAAAGAAATCTAATAACAAAACCCAGACACAGGTATACTACTCAGCAGGAGTACATTCAGACTTCCAATTTAAACAATTCAAAGTGAGAGCAGTTAAGTGACAATACAACCTCTTGGCATGTTCTTTGTTTGTTCATCATCCTTCCTAGCCTTGGTATTTTCTTTGTCTTTGGATGATGGTGCATAGTCCTTCCAAAGGTTTGATTGGCGTCTTGCAAAACTATTGGAAGTTGCTTGTTCCCCAAGCACTTGAGAAATGGTAAGTTTGTATGTATGCTTGTGATTTTCTGGACCTATGTTGGTGTGTGAACACCAAACATAGTTCCTTTCTTTCACGAAACATCAAGTGTTTTTCTTAAAAACCTGACCTATAACTACAATTGAAATAATTGTTAAGTAGTTTCTCTGATTGTTTGGAGTTAGTGATTGATCAAGCTGAGGGTTGAAATATAATTTAATAATTGGTGGAACACCAAACTTAGCATCCCACATTCACCCTTGAATTGTTTTGGTGTGAAATACCAAACTTAGTGGTGCGCGAAATTGTGAACAATACTTTTCACAACTCTCATAATCCCCGGTCATGAACCCCAAAAACTTGGTGTTCAATACCATGACATTACACAACTTCGCACAACTAACCAGCAAGTGCACTGGGTCGTCCAAGTAATAAACCTTACGCGAGTAAGGGTCGATCCCACGGAGATTGTTAGTATGAAGCAAGCTATGGTCATCTTGTAAATCTTAGTCAGGCAAACTCAAATGGATATGGTGATGAACAAAAATAAACAATAAGATAAAGATAGAGGTACTTATGCAATTCATTGGTAGGAACTTCAGATAAGTGCATGAAGATGCCTTCCCTTCCGTCTCTCTGCTTTCCTACTGTCTTCATCCAATCCTTCTTACTCCTTTCCATGGCAAGCTTATGTAGGGTTTCACCGTTGTCAATGGCTACCTCCCATCCTCTCAGTGATTACGTCGCCTATGCTCTGTCACAGCATGGATAATCATCTGTCGGTTCTCGGTCGGGCCGGAATAGAATCCAGCGATTCTTTTGCGTCTGTCACTAACGCCCCGCCTGCTAGGAGTTTGAAGCACGTCACAGTCATTCAATCATTGAATCCTACTCAGAATACCACAGACAAGGTTAGACCTTTCGGATCCTCTTGAATGTTGCCATCAGTTCTCGCCTATACCACGAAGATTCCGATTAAAGAATCCAAGAGATATTCACCCAATCGAAGGTAAAACAGAGGTGGTTGTCAGTCACATGTTCATAGGTGAGAATGATGATGAGTGTCACGGATCATCACATTCATCAAGTTGAAGAACAAGTGATATCATAGAACAAGAACAAGC
>NC_029774.3:84567349-84567976 GCF_000817695.3 Arachis duranensis | reverse complement strand
TAGAGGTGTCCAGGGTTCTTAAGCACACTCTTATTGCCTTGGATCACAACTTTATTTTTCTTTCTTTTCTTTCTCTTTTTCCCTTTTTTTTTTTCGTTTTCTCTTTTTTTTTTGAATAGTAATGCTTTTTCTTGCTTCAAGAATCATTTTAATGATTTTTCAGATCCTCAGTAACAGGTCTCCTTTTTCATCACTCTTTCAAGAGCCAACATTCATGAACCACAAATTCAAAAGACATATGCACTGTTTAAGCATACATTCAGAAGACAAAAATAATGCCACCACATCAAAATAATTAAACTGTTATAAAATTCAAAATTCATGCAATTCTTTCCTTTTCAATTTAAGCACGTTGTTATTAAGAGAGGTGATGGATTCATAGGACATTCATAACTTTAAGGCATAGACACTAAGACACTAATGATCACAAGACACAGACATAGATAAACATAAGCACTAAAATTCGAAAAACAGAAGAATAAAGAACAAGGAATTCAAGGAACGGGTCCACCTTAGTGATGGCGGCTCTTCCTTCCTCTTGAAGATCCTATGGAGTGCTTGAGCTCCTCAATGTCTCTTCCTTGTCTTTGTTGCTCCTCCCTCATGATTCTTTGGTCTTCTCTAATT
>NC_029774.3:84528949-84560587 GCF_000817695.3 Arachis duranensis | reverse complement strand
TGTAGAGACTTTTCTTGGAGTTAAACGCCAGCTTTTGTGCCAGTTTGGGCGTTTAACTCCCATTTGGGTGCCAGTTCCAGCGTTTAACGCTGGGATTTCTTGAGGTGACTTTGAACGCCGGTTTGGGCCATCAAATCTTGGGCAAAGTATGGACTATCATATATTGCTGGAAAGCCCAGGATGTCTACGTTCCAACGCCGTTGAGAGCGCGCCAATTGGGTTTCTGTAGCTCCAGAAAATCTACTTCGAGTGCAGGGAGGTCAGAATCCAACAGCATCTGCAGTCCTTTTTAGTCTCTGAATCAGATTTTTGCTCAGGTCCCTCAATTTCAGCCAGAAAATACCTGAAATCACAGAAAAACACACAAACTCATAGTAAAGTCCAGAAAAGTGAATTTTAACTAAAAACTAATAAAAATATACTAAAAACTAACTATATCATACCAAAAACATACTAAAAACAATGCCAAAAAGCGTACAAATTATCCGCTCATCACTTAGCTCCTTGCAATGCAGAGAAATCTGCTTGTCTCTTTTATTGACAAGCTATGCAAAGAAAATTACCTTTGGTTGGGTTGCCTCCCAACAAACGCTCTTTTAACATCACTAGCTTGACGGTTAGCTCTTTCAGTTGAGTCTGTATTTCATCTTGGGCCTTTCGTTCATATCACCCAGATAGTGCTTGAGCCTTGTCCATTTACAGTGAAGGTTTCCTGTGATTTCTCTTCCATAATTTCTATATGCCCATAAGGAGAAACCTTGGTGACAAGAAAAGGTCCTGACCAGCTTGACTTTAGCTTCCCAGGAAATAACTTTAGCTTGGAATTGTAGAGGAGCACTCTCTATCCTTCTTCAAAGCTTCTTGGCGCCAACTTGAGGTCATGTCTTTTTTTTGCCTTTTCTTTGTAAATTTTTACATTTTCATAGGCCTGAGACCTGAACTCTTCTAGTTCTTGCAATTGCAAAAGCCTTCTTTCACCAGCAGCATCATTATTGAAATTCAGTAGCTTGAGATCCTAGAATACTTTGTGTTCAAGCTCTAATGGTAGATGACAAGTTTTTCCATACACCAATTGATATGGGGACATCTAAATTGGTATTTTGAAGGCTGTCCTATAGGCCCAAAGAGCATCATCCAACTTCTTGGACCAGTCTTTTTTTTGAAGCTCCTATAGTCTTTTCCAAGATTCTTTTGAGCTCTCTATTGGATATCTCTGTCTGCCCACTTGTTTGGGGATGGTAGGGTGTGGCAACCTTGTGCTTCACTCCATACCTCAGGAGGAAACTTTCCAATGGTCTGTTGAAAAAATTGCTTCCTCCATCACTGATAAGAGCTCTAGGCACCCCCAAATCGGCTAAAGATATTCTTTATGAGAAAATTCATCACCACCTTATTATCATTTGTTGGAGTTGCAATGGCTTCTACCCATTTTGATACATAATCCACCGCCACCAAGATATATTTATTTGAGTATGAGGTTGGGAACGGTCCCATGAAATCAATCCCCCACACATCAAATAATTCAAGTTCTAAGATGAATTGTTGTGGCATTTCATTTCTTTTGGGTAGGTTCCCTACTCTTTGACACTCATTGCAATGTTGTACCAGTTCTTTTGCATCCTTGAAGATAGTGGGCCAAAAGAATCCATATTGTAGTACTTTGGTTGCAGTCCTTTCTCCTCCAAAATGTCCTCCAAAGCAAGAACCATGACAATTCCATAAGACTTCCTTTCCTTCTTCCTCTGAAATGCATCTTCTAAGTATTCCATTTGAACATTTCTCGAAAAGGTATGGTTCGTCCCAGATGAAATACTTGGCATCATTAATAAGCTTCCTCCTCTGATGTTTATTAAATTCTGGAGGCACCTCCCGAGTGGCCTTAAAATTTGCAATGTCTGCAAACCATGGTGCCTTGTGAACCAACATCGATTACTCATCAGGGAAACATTAATTTATATTCAAGCTGTGTGTGCTTCCTTCTTCACAGGGAATCCTTGACAAGTGATCTGCCACGTTGTTCTCCACTCCTTTCTTGTCCTTAATCTCAATGTCAAACTCCTACAGCAACAAAACCCATCCCATATTATCAACCTTGGTTTTGATTCTTGCTTGGCAAGTAAATATTTCAATGCTGCATGATTAGTAAAAACAATCACTTTAGATCCAATGAGATATGATTTAAA
The DNA here is from genome assembly GCF_000817695.3 of Arachis duranensis. NCBI lineage: Eukaryota > Viridiplantae > Streptophyta > Magnoliopsida > Fabales > Fabaceae > Arachis > Arachis duranensis. The sequence goes on along the minus strand of NC_029774.3, from coordinate 84,558,404 downwards.
CTTATCAAATGCAAATACTATTGCCAGTAGTTCCTTTTCAATAGTTGTGTAATTCCTTTGGGTTTTATTTAGGACCTTGCTGGAATAGTATATAACATGCACTAAGTTGCCTTTCCTCTGTCCTAACACTGCCCCAATAGTAACATCTGATGCATCACACATCAATTCAAAGGGTAAATCCCAGTTAGGTGGGACAATGATAGATGCTGAGGGAAGCTTTTTCTTCAGAGTTTCAAAGGATAGCATACAATCCTGATCAAATACAAAAGGTGTACCAGAGACAAGTATGTTACATAAAGGCTTGGCTATTTTTGAAATGTCTCTGATAAAACTTCTGTAAAATCCAGCATGTCTTAAGAAACTCCTAATTGCCTTGACATTACTAGGTGGAGGTAACTTCTCAATTAATTTTACTTTAGCTCTGTCTACCTCAATGCCTTAGTTAGAGACCTTTTGACCAAGGACTATTCCTTTTGTCACCATAAAATGGCATTTCTCCCAATTTAAAACCAGATTGATCTCTTGGCATCTTTTCAATACCAAGGCGGGGTGAATTAGGCAATTAGGGAAGGAATCCCCAAACACTGAAAATTCATCCATAAAGACTTCAATGTATTTTTCAATCATGTCTGAAAAGATAAACAACATGCAACGTTGGAAAGTTACAGGCGCATTGCACAGCCCAAATGGCATGCGCCTGTAAACAAAGACTCTATATGGATAAGTGAATGATGTTTTCTCCTAGTCTTTTGGATCAACCACTATTTGATTGTATCTTGAATAGCCATCCAAGAAGCAATAATATGCATGTCCTGCAAGCCTTTCTAGTATCTGGTCAATGAAAGGGAGTGGGAAGTGATCTTTTCTTATAGCTTCATTAAGCTTTCTATAATAAATGCACATCTTCTATCCTATGACAGTTCTTGTATAGATGTGTTCATTCTTTTTATTGCGCACCACAGTGATGCCTCTCTTCTTAGGAACCACTTGGACAAGGCTCACCCATGGGCTATTTGAAATTGGGTAGATCACCCCTGCCTGCCAAAGCTTCATAACCTCCTTTTGCAACACTTCTTTCATGACTGGATTTAATCTTCTTTGGGCTTGAATGGAGGGCTTAGCATCTTCTTCCAACAGGATCTTATGTATGCATATGGATGAGTTTATCCCTTTCAAATCAGCAAGGGTCCATCCAATGGCATCTTGGTGCTTTTGCAGTACCTTTATTAACTCCTCTTCCTGTTCTTAACTAAGAGCAGAATTGATGATTACTAGGTAACTTTCATCACTTCCCAAGTATGCATACTTGAGAGTGGGCGGCAATGCTTTCAGTTCCAGTTTGGGTGTTCCTTTCTCTTCTTTCTTAATGGATACCTCAGTTGATTGAATTTCTACAGCTTCCATGTTTAATGTGGAATCCTCTTCTATCAGCTCTTCAAGTGCTTCATCAAAGGTTTTTTGCACCACAATTTCCACTACATCCAACCTCATACACTCTCCTAGTGACTTCTGTGGGTAGCTCATGGCCTTGAACACATTAAACACCATTTTTTCATCATGTAGCCTAAGGATAAGTTCACCCTTTTGGACATCAATAATGGCTCCAGCAGTAGCTAGAAATGGCCTCCCCAAAATTATTGAAGCTTTGGCTTCTTCCTCCATATCCAACACCACAAAGTCAACAGGGAAGATGAAGTCTCCCACCTTTACCAACAAATCCTCTACTACTCCATGAGGGAATTTGAATGATCTGTCTACCAATTGAAGGGCCATTCTTGTTGGTTTGGCTTCCTCAATCTTCATTTGTTTCATCATTGCTACCGACATCAAATTTATGCTGGCTCCCAAATCACATAAGGCTTTCTCCACTGTGATTTTTCCTATGATGCAAGGAATTTAGAAGCTCCCTGGGTCCTTCAATTTTTGAGGCAGTTTGTGTTGGATGATAGCACTACATTCCTTAGTTAACACCACAGTTTCATCATTCCTCCAGCTTCTCTTCTTGGTCATTAATTCCTTCAAAAACTTAGCATAGAGTGACATTTACTCTAATGCTTCAGCAAAGGGGATGTTGATCTGAAGTTTCTTGAAGATCTCCAAGAATCTGGAGAATTGGCTGTCCTTTGCATTCTTCATTAGGCGCTGAGGCTAAGGTGCTTTAGGGACATATGGCCTTAGGACTTCTTTTTCTTCAGGTGGATTGGGAGCATGTGTTTGTGCTTCTTCCTTGTCACTTGAACTTCCCTCTGCTTACTCCTCTTGAGTTTCCTTTGAGGTCTCTTTCAATTTCTTTCCACTTCTAAGAATAATAGCTTTGCATTCTTCTCTCGAGGTTGTCTTGGTGGCATTACAAGAACTATGGCCAGGGGCTTGCTTGGACAAGTATCCAATTTGTGCTTCAAGTTTCTGAATGGCAGCATCTTATTTTTGCAGATTGGATCTCACTTCCTCCTTGAAATTTTTCATGTCTTGAGACTCCTTGCAAAGATTGGTAAGCATAACTTCAATCTTGGATTTTGCTGATTGGCTTGGGCTTGATATGGTGGCTGAGAAGGATTGTTGTATGGGTGTTGATATGATCTTGGGTTGGATTGTTGGTAGGTGTACTGGTTGGGATTATGAGGTTTCTGATCTTAGCCTTGGTTTTGTTGGTTCCCCCATCCAAAGTTTGGGTGGTTCCTCCAACCAGGGTTATAGGTTTTAGAATATGGATTATGAGCTTGCCTAGATGAATTCCCAAGGTAATTGGCTTTCTCTGTGTCCAACTCTCCTTGAGGTGATGGTTAAGTATGGATGGCTGCAGCCTGATTCTTCTCCATTTGCTTGGTCAAATAAGGTAGTTGCTTGGTGATCATCTTCTTTTGGGCCAGGATTGCATCCATATGGTTTAATTCCATGACTCCTCTGTTGTTGCTTCTGTCTGAGGCATAAAAATACTCATTGTCAGCTACTATTTCTATTACATCTATGACCTCTTCAATTGTTTTCTTCTTGTTGAGGGAGCCTCCAGATGAGTGGTCTACAACTTTCTTTGATTCATATGACAACCCTTTATAGAAGATATGCAATTGTACCCACTCATTGAACATATCTGGGGGACACTTCCTTGTCAAATCCTTGAATCTTTCCTAGGCTTTGTAGAGGGTTTCACCATCTTGTTGTCTGAATGTCTGTACCTCAGTCCTCAGTCTATTCACTCTTTGGGGAGGGTAGAACCTTGCCAAGAATCTATTCACCACATCTTCCCAGGTTGTCAAGCTTTCTTTGGGAAATGATTCTAACCATTTGGATGCTTTATCCCTCAGAGAAAATGGAAACAGTAGCAATCTATAGGTGTTAGGATGAACACCATTAGATTTAACTGTATCACAGATCCATAGGAATGTAGTGAGATACTGATTAGGGTCTTCTTGGGTACTTCCTCCAAAAGAACAATTGTTTTGGATGAGGGTGATGAGTTGAGGCTTCAATTCGAAGTTATTAGCATGGATGGTTAGCTTTTGAATGTTGCTCCCACAATTCCCAAGGTTGGGATTAATGTAGGAACCCAACACTCTCCTCTCTTGTCCAGTAGGGTTAGCTACACCTCCTCTGGCATGATTGTTCACCTCTCCTTCATGATGGTTTTCCATATCATCCTCCATGTTTAAATCCAAGTCTTCCTCCTCTTCCTCTGCGCCAATAGCCTTCTTTCCTCTTGATTCCCTCCATAATCTAAGGAAGGTCCTCTCCGGTTCACTATCAAAAGAGGTTGAGGTTTCCCTTCTTCTACCTGTCATACAATGAACAAACACAGGCAACAGCAGGTGCATAATTCATAAAAACATATTATAGTTAGCTTGGTTAGAGTAATTTATCAAATGGTTAGTGGGTTAGCTTGCTGGAAAGTAAGTAAATATAAGGAAAAATAACAAAAGTTACAGAAGATAAAATTAAGCAGCTGAAATTGAAATTCAATTAACAAAAGAAAAGAAAAATGATCAATCTAGTTATCCTCCAATTGAGTAATTGTCAATACAAAACCAATCCCCGGCAACGGCGCCATAAACTTGATGTCACAAAAACTGTCTCTCAACAATTTTCTACCGACAAGTGCACCGGATTATCTCTAAGTAAAAACTCACTGTAGAGTGAGTTCGAATCCCACAAGGATTGGTTGGTTGAGCAACTTTAATTGGAGAATTGTTCTAGTTGAACGAAATCAAAATTGAATTGGTGTTGCAGGATGTAAATTGGTGGGAAACTTAAAAAGAAAGAATGTAAATGAACAGAAACTAAATCACAAAATGTAAAGAGCAGAAAGTAGAATTTAGAAAATTAAAGTGCAGAAACTTAAATTGCAAGAAATTAAATGGGAATGGGGATTAAGCATGAAATTAAAGAGCAGAATGTAAACAGAATGGGTGAAATCAGAACAGGGAATTCATTGGGTTTTAGGAGATATTGAACTCTCCGGATCAAATTATTCTCATCTCTTCCTCAATCAATGCATTCATTGACTTTTCTTGGCAATCTTAGGTGATTGGATCCCAATGTCTTGGCTTACCAATCTTTCTAAGCTTGAACGTTTTTCCAATGTCTTGATTTAATTGCTCATGGGAAGAGATGAAGTTTACCCACTGATTATACCACACAAATTTATAAACCAAAGTATTGGTACGTAGGATTACATGTCATGATATCCATCCAACCCCCAATTTAATCCAATGTGGAAAAGCGTTTCTAGCATGATTTTTGATGACTTGCATTATTTACCCTTTTTACCTATGAAAAAGGACCATAAAAAGGGCACATATTCATTGTTTCAATGCAATTTCATGAGCTAAATGTTAAGTATTGTGGTACATTGCTTTGAAATGGGTTTGTGCTAAATTTCAGGTGAAAATTGTAACAAAAAGGGAAGAAAACAACAAAACAAAGCTGGGCGTGTGAAACTGGCGTGCCACTTAGAGCAAATGCCATGAAAGCATATAGGCATGGCACGCCAGGAGATGGGCGTGGCACACTCGTAGAAGTTTCCAGAGAGCAATGATGAAGGCCACAAAAGGGGCGTGGCACGCCAGGACCATCAACCACTATGGGAATGCCACTTGAAACTTGGGGCGTGGCAAGCCAGTTCAATAATCCTAAGGTCCAAACACTTGGGCGTGCCACTTGATGTCGAAGGCGTGGCACGCCAAGCACTTATCATCACTTGGGCGTGCCATTTGAGGAGCCAGGCGTGGCACACCAAGCTTAAAGAGGGCCATCATCACTTGGGCGTGGCACGCTAGTACGAAATTCCAGAGGCAAGATTGAAGGTCCAAACACATGGGTGTGCCACTTGATATCGAAGGCGTGGCACGCCAAGCCCTTATCATCACTTGGGCGTGCCACTTGAAGGCCAAGGCATGGCACGCCAAGCTTCAAAGAAGGCGAAGTAAAGTTGGGCGTGTCACTTGGTGTCGAAGGCGTGGCATGCCAAGCCCTCATCCTGACTTGGGCGTTCCACTTGAAGGCCAAGGCGTGGCGCGCCAACCCTCATTGACCATTCGGGCGTGCCACTTGGATGTTGGGCGTGGCACGCTAGTAAAATTTTTTAGAGAAGACGAAAGATGGCCAAGCATGTGGGCGTGCCACTTGGTGTCGAAGGCGTGGCATGCCAACTATCCATTCTCACTTGGGCGTGCCACTTGAGTCTCAAGCGTGGCACGCCAGCATCACCCATTAACATGAAAAAGACATAGGCGTGCCACTTGAGTTCTGGGCGTGGCACGCCAATGAAGGAACCACCACAAACAAGGGGCGTGGCATGCCAGATCCTGGGCGTGCCATGCTAGTACAACTTTCTAGAATGGATAAGATAGGGGCGTGTCAACTGAGAGTTAGGCGTGGCGCGCCAAGCCTATATTGGAGCTGGGCGTGGCACGCCATTGAAGCGCCAGCCACTGGAGGTCACGTTTATTGAGTTTTCTTTTTCCCTCCAATTGTAATTTTCTTTTCTTTTTGTATTTTTATTTTTTTTAATACTAAGAGTAGTATAAATAACCCCTAGAAGTAATGCTAGAGGGGGGTTGTTAGAGTTGTTATTGGAGTAGCTTTCATTGAAAGCATAGTTAGATTTACTTTTCATCTTCTTCCATCTCTTGTACTTTTTCTTTAGCTTTCAGTAGCTAACTTCTCTCTCATTGAGAGAGGGAGCTCTGTTGTACTTGATGGATTAATGATAGTGAATTTCTTTTTCTCTTCATCTTCTCTTTGATTTGCTAGAAGGAATTTCGTTTTAATGCTAGTGTTTAATCATCTTGGGATAGAGGTTGAATGTAAAATGGGTTTCATGGGAACCTTGGGAAAGGAAACTAATACCAGGGCATCTTGGCCAGTTTCACTGACCTTTTCTTTACTATTTTAGGGTAGTTTCATGCATTTTCTTAGTAAATAAGCAATTTTTGGGTAAAAATACACTTACATCTTGATTCAAGCAAACATTATGAACTTTACATGATTTCATGAGAATTATGCATGAATTGAAAGATAAAATGGATGATGCATGATCTCATGACTTGGAACAGAGCTTTGATGCACCCTGTTTGTTTGATTTCAGGACAAAGAAAGTAAAGAAGAGCCACGTTAGCCGCCACGTTAGTCTCACTAATGTGATCACTAATGTGGAATGGGAGCAAGCTTGCAGCGTTAGTGGAAAAGTTATCATCAACAACGCCTTCGAAAGCCATCATAACCCACGTTAGTTGCCACGTTAGTTACATTAACGTGGGAACTAACGTGGAAGGAAAGGGAAGCTCCAACGTTAGTGGTAAAAGTAAACACCACTAACGTTTCAAAGGGCCATACATAGCCACGTTAATCCAATTAACGTGAACTCTAACGTGGATTAAGAAGAGATGGGCCAACGTTAGTGACACTTACCTTTGTCACTAACACTGGGGAAGACCAAGATTGCCTATGTTAGTGGTCACGTTAAGACCACTAACGTGAATGGTAACATGGAGCAAGGAATGATAGGCCAACGTTAATGACACTAACCTTTGTCACTAACGTTGGAGATGGCAAGCACACCCACATTAGTGGTCACGTTAATGCCACTAACGTGAAGCACTAATGTGGGAAGAAGGGGCGTTTTAAAGCGTTAGAGACAAAGGTAAGTGTCACTAATGCCCTCGAGCTTTGGCATGCCCACATTAGGGGCCATGTTAGTTACACTAACGTGGATCATCAACGTGGGAAAGAGGGACAAGGAGCAGCATTATTAGTAAAAATGAGTGCAAATAATTTTTGCGAAGGGCTAAGAGGCTATGTTAGTGGTCACGTTAGTACCACTAACATTGAAGTTAACGTGGATCAATTGGTTTGGAACGTTAGTGACAAAGTTATCGTTACTAACGCTTTCAAACCCAAGTTTACACCTAACGTTAACGCCACTAACGTCCAAACTAACGTCCTACCATGCCTGACTCAGACTCTTTCTGTAAGCAAAGCTGAGCCCAGTGAAGACTGTAACTGCTTCAACTAAAGATCAATGTCCCATATCCAAGACTTGAAGAGCTAACTAGAAGATCAGAAGAGTAGTATATATAGGAAGTGGTTTTGAACTAGAAAAAGGCTGGGCATTATTGGGAACTACATTCTGTATATTTACTTTTCCTACAAATTCTAGTTTACTGGAGAACGCACTCTTCTCTATCATCTTCCACTTTTAGAGCTATGAACAACTAAACCCCTTTTTATTGGGTTAGGGAGCTCTGTTGTAATTTGATGGATCAATTATAGTTTTCATTCTTTATCTTCTTTCTTTTCTCTTGATTTACTAGAAAGCTTTCGATCTTAAATCAATTGGTTAGTTGTCTTGGAAAAGAAACTCTCCATAATTGGATCTCTTCTGAGCCTTGGAAAAGGGATGAGGAGATCATGCTAGAATTGCTTTCTCATGTTGGACCAAATTGGGGTTTGGATGGATATAGTGACATATAATCCTACCAACACTTTGATTTGGAAATACATGTGGTAAAATCAGTGACCATACTTCATCTCTTCCCATGAGCAATTAAATCAAGGAATTGGGTAATTATTCAAGCTTAGAGAGATTGGGTTGCCAAGGAATTTGGATCCAATCACTTAAGATTATCAAAGAGATCAATGAATGCATTGATTGAGGAAGAGATGAGAATGAACTTGATCCAGAGAATGCAACATCTCCTAAGCCCAATGAATCCCCAATTTCTGATCTTACCTATTCTCTTTACCTTCTGCCATTTACTTTTATGTCCATCTCCCCAAATCCCCATTTAAGATTTTGCAATTTACTTTCTGCAATTTACTTTCCGCCATTTATTTCTAGCATTTACATTTTCTATCATTTGCTTTCCCGCCATTTAATTTGCTGCAATTATCAACTCAACTTCTGCTTAGCTCAACTAGAACTTCTTCTAACTAAAGTTGCTTGACCAATCAATCCCTGTGGGATTCAACCTCACTCTATTGTGAGTTTTTACTTGACGACAATTCGGTATACTTGCCAAAGGGAAATTTGTTGAGAGGTAAGTTTTCGTACATCAAGTTTATGGCGCCGTTGCTGGGGATTGATTTTGTATCGACAATGATTAAGTTGGAGGATAACTAGATTGAGCAATTTTTTTTGTTTTTGATTATTTCATCTTAGTCATTTACTTCCAATTTAGCTATCTCGTTTCCTTTTTCTTTCTTCTTTATCTGTTTTCTTTGTAATCTACAATTTAGTTCACTAACCCACTAACTGTTTGATACATTGCACCACTCACACTAACAGCCATTCTAACAAGAGTAATTTCTTCATTTATTTTCTTTCTTGCTTTTGGCTTTGTTGGTTGTATGACAGGTAGAAGAAGCGGAACTTCAACTTCATTTGATTCTGAACCTGAGAGGACCTTCGTTAGATTAAGGAGGGAAGCAAGAGGGAATAGAGTCGTTGGTGCTGAGGAAGAGGATGAGTATTTTGAAATAGACATGGAGGAGAATATGGAGATCCACCATGAAGAAGAAGCTCACAACCATGCCAGAGAAGGCCCAGTGTATCATGCTGGATAAGAGAGAAGAGTTCTAGGCTCTTACATCAACCCAAACCAAAAAAATTATGGAAGTAGCATTCGAAAGCCAACCATACATGCCAATAACTTTGAACTAAAGTCCCAGCTCATCACCGTCGTTCAGAACAACTGTGCATTCGGAGGAAGCACCCAAGAAGACCCCAATCAACATCTAACCACCTTCCTAAGGATATGTGATACTGTGAAGTCTAATGGTGTTCATCCTGACACCTATAGACTGCTTTTGTTCCCTTTTTTACTCAAGGATAAAGCATCTAAATGGCTGGAATCTTTCTCGAAAGAGAGTTTAACAACGTGGGAAGATGTGGTGAACAAATTCTTGGCGATATTCTACCTTCCTCAAAGAATCAATAGGTTGAGAGATGAGGTACAAACCTTTAGGCAACAAGATGGTGAAACTCTCTATGAGGCATGGGAGAGGTTTAAGGACTTAACAAGAAGGTGTCCACCAGACATGTTCAATGAATGGGTGCAACTACACATTTTCTATGAGGGTCTTTCTTATGAATCAAAGAAGGCAGTAGAACACTCATCCGAGGGATCTCTAAACAAGAAAAAGACCATTGAAGAAGCCATAGATGTCATCGAGACTATAGCTGAGAATGACTACTTCTACGCGTCTGAAAGGAGCAACACTCGAGGAGTGATGGAGCTAAACCATATGGATGCACTGCTGGCTCAAAACAAGATGATCACCAAGCAGTTAGCTGACCTTACCAAGAAGATGTAAGGGAATCAAGTTGCAATAGTCACCACTTCATCATCAGCTCAAGAAGGAGTAAATACAGAGGAAGAGAGTGACTAGGAACAAGCCAACTATATTGGGAACTCACCTAGGCAGGCCCATGACCCATACTCCAAAACCTATAATCTTGGTTGGAAGAATCACCCAAAATTTGGGTGGAGAAATCAACAAGATCAAGGCCAGGATCAGAGACGTCACAACCCCAACAACAATGCAACTCACCAACTTTCCACACAGAGATCATATTAACACCCACCCAGTAGTACCTCTCAACATCCACATCAAAACCAAAATGGCCCTTCTCACCCCTCCTACCTCAATTCACCATCGCCATCCGAAGATAGACTTTCCAAAATTGAGGTTATGCTTGAAGATATCTGCAAGAAAGTTCAAGACAATAGAGTGTTCAAGGATGAAGTACGGGCTAATATAAAGAATCGGGGGGACACCATCAAGAGGCTCAAATCTCAAGTAGGATATATCTCTCAGCAGATCCCTAAGCCCACGGATAGCTTCCCAAGTGACACTGAGAAAAATCCGAGAGGAGAAGCAAAGAAGGTGAGATGGGAAGAATGTAAGATGGTCACTATAAGTGATGAGGGGAGTGTGGAAGAACTAACCAAACTATTAGAACACTCTCAAGATATTCCAGTAGAGAAGCAAGAAGAGAGTGACCAAGAAACCAACCCCACACAAAGGAAGGAGCTAAGGGAGAAGGAGATTTTGTACCCATATGCACCTTTTCCCAAAGACTCAAGGGGGTGTAGAAAGGAAAATGTACTCAAAGTTCCTTGACATGTTTGCATCTCTCCATGTAAACATACCATTCATCAAGGCTTTCCAACAAATGCCCTCGTACATTAAGTGTATGAAAGAGCTGCTGACCAAGAAAAATTCACTAAAGGGAAGGCAAACAATAGTGATGAATAAGGAGTGCAGTGCTTTCATTTAAATAGAGTTACCTACAAAAAAGAAGGACCCAGGGAGTTTTCACATCCCTTGTGCTATAGGAGAAACAAGGATTGATAAGGGACTCTGTGACCTGGGAGCAAGCATCTACTTAATGCCTTTATCCCTCATGAAGAAGCTTCAAATCAATGAGTTAACGCCCACGGATGTAATCATCAAGTTGGCTGACAAAACTAAAAAACAAGCAATAGGAGTGGTTGAAAACATGTTGGTAAAGGTTGGGAACTACTTCCTTCCCACAGACTTTGTTATCTTGGAGATGGAAGAGAGCCACCTCCATCCAATCATATTGGGAAGACCAGTCCTAGCCACAGCCAGAGCACTTATAGATGTGGAGCGAGGAGAGCTAATACTGAGGATACATGATGAACAACTTACCTTCAATGTCTTCAAACCCTCACAAGAAGCAGATCAAGAAAACAAGGAATTAAGGGAGGATCACAATAAGGCATTGGTGGAAGAAACAAGCACAGAAGCACAAACAATGCGCCTGAGAATCCCTTTGGTTGACAAATAATACAGTCAGCAGGCACAACAGCTAAGGGAAACCCAAGAGAAGCTAAACCCATCGGAGTCATATAAGACCAGCAACAAAATTTCCTTGGAAAAAGAGGCAACAAGGAGCAGGGTAGCATTAAAAGAAACAAGGAAGAAAGCACCAAAGGGATGGAGGAACAAGAAGATCCCTACAGAGGATTTCTCTCCAGGGGATGAAGTAATCTCTGCTAATTTCCCATCTATCCCACTTCATCTCCCCACCATTCCATCTCAGCTACCTCAAATGTACACCATCAGCAGAATTCTCTCCTTGGAACATGTGGAGATTCTTAATAAAGCCAACAGGGATATATTCACTGTGAGAGGGGAAGATTTGAGGCATTACCAACCACCCTGACAAAGTCCAAACGTCAAGCTAATGACGCTAAAGAAGCGCTTCATGGGAGGCAACCCATGTTTTATATCCTTTTCTTTAGACCCTAAATAGTAGTTAATAAAGCATGGTTCATGAATTCCAAATCAACCTTGACAAACACTTAGATGAACCCTTGTGTGCAACATATAGTGAATAACAAGTTTGGTGTTCAAGGCGCACTAAGAGGGCATGAATACAATTCGTATCATGTCAATCTTAGAGCCTTAATCAACTCTTTCTACACTACATGCTCACAAACTAAGTTTGGTGTCACCAATGTTGCATACATGAACACTTAATTGGTCGGTTGGTCTGCATTCATGAATAGCATTTAGTTGTTTAAAAACAAAAATTTAAAAAGTAGCCAGTCCACTCTTTAACTTTGGCTACCAAAAATTCAAGTAACTTCTGTATTCCTTTTGTCTTGTATAGGAAATGAAGGAAGGATTGGAGGGAACTGATGGGACAACCCAAAGGAAGGGGGTTCGGCCACTTCAAAAGGGGGACTATACACATGTCTTCAAAGGGGGTACCTTGGGAAGTGTTGCCATGCAACATTGGAAGAAGGATATCCTTGGAGACCGAACCAAGAACCTCATAAAGGTGGTGACCCTTGTGCTCATTTCATGCCAAACCCCAACCATCCACCATTGGTTTTTACTAGCAATCCACACCCTTCAATTACCCATCCTCCTCCTATATAAATAACCCTCACTCTATACCCTTCCATATTCAAATGCCCTTTCATTTAACAATTCTTTCTTTCAGAACACACACCCAACACTTCTTCCTTCATCCAAAAACATGTTAACACAACCCTCTAGCTACACCTTGTATTAACCTGGTCGAATTCCATCATCAATCCATACTTCTCAACTCCTTCACATACCAACTCCTACTTATGGCATCATCAAGCTCCAAGAGGCGAAAGGGCAAGGAACCAGTGGGGAGCATTTCTTTTGATGAAGGGAGGTTCAAAGCTGCATTCCGAGCTCCAATTTGAACGGATAAAACACAAGAAAATATTGCCAGAACTGACATTCCAGTTCAACGAGGATGAATATCCAAAGATTAGAGAGAAGATTGAACAAAGGAGTTGGCAAGAACTCACGAACCCAGTCACAAGGATAAATGCAAATCTCATCAAGGAGTTCTATGCCAATGCAGCTAGAGAAGATACTACCAAAGCCCCCACCTTCAAAAGTTATGTGAGGGGAACCGAGGTTGACTTAAGCCCCAACGCCATAATGAAAACGCTTCAATTGAGGTCAAGTCCCTTCGAGGAGCCCAGTTATCTATCAAGAATGAGCAGTGGCCCCGACAATGACGAAATTGAAAAAATTGTGAATGTCATATGTGTTGTGTGATTAGATTGGGTGAGATATTCAGATAGGAGACCACGGTGTATTAGGAGGGGAGACCTCATTCCAGAAGTCAAGGGGTGGTTTGAGCTCGTGAGAAGATCTATCCTCCTAGCCTCAAACTATTCTGAGGTCAACATTGCTCACGCTACTATGGTACATTGCATAATGATGGGTGGAGACATCAACGTACAGGAAATCATAGCTGGGGGAATCCAAGAGGCCGCCGAGAAAAAGGATCCAAATGCTTGGCTTGGTTATCCCAGCACCATCCTTAGACTGTGTATAAAAGCCAAGGTAGTCTTCGAAGATAGCAATCCAATATGGATAAACCCTGGAAGGTTAGTTATGCCTCAGCGTATAACCTATGTGGCACCCGCCCAACAACAAAGAAGCCCTCAGATAAGGAAAATAACATCACAAGAAGAACCTCATCAAGAAAGGACTGGTCAAAAAAGTTGGATGATGCTCTTTGGGCATATAGGACAGTCTTCAAAACACCAATTGGGATGTCCCCATATCAACTGGTGTATGGAAAGGCCTGTCATTTGCCATTAGAGCTGGAGCACAAAGCCTTTTAGGCTCTCAAGATACTAAATCTCGACAGCACTGCTGGTGGTGAAAAAAGGGTCTTGCAGGTGCAAGAACTGGAGGAGTTTAGGTCTCAAGCCTATAAAAACACTAAGATCTACAAGAAAAAAGCAAAAAGGAGACATGATCTCAACCTGGCACCAAGAAATTTCAAAGAAGGATAGCAAGTACTCCTCTACAACTCCAAACTGAGACTCTTCCCTGGAAAACTCAAATCAAGGTGGTCAGGACCCTTTCTGGTCACAAAGGTTTCACCTTATGGACACATAGAAATCATGGAAGAAAGCTCAGGGAGGACATTCACTGTGAATGGGCAAAAACTCAAACACTACTTGGGCAACATGGGGGAAGGCCCCAAACTGAAGTATAATCTCAACTAAAGAAGCAACCGTCGAGCTAGCGATGCTAAAACAGTACTTTGTTGGGAGGTAACCCAACATGAGATAGTTTTCTTTTCATTATTATCTCAAAAAAAAGATACAAGTAAAGTTCTCTGTATTGTGAGGAGCTAAGTTTGGTGTTGTACACCAAAATAATCCATGGGTGAATGTGGAACTCTAAGTTTGGTGTTCTACCAAAGACTCCATTTGAAGATCGCATTGCAACCCTTCAATGATAAAGCATTAACTCTAACAATTAGAGAAACTACTTGACAGATGTTTGATTTCTTGTTCATAGTTTGCTTTTCTAGTTCATAGTTGTTTTCTTAATGAAAGAACATGAGGTTTCTGCATGTATTCAATTTGATGCATTATGCAAGGAACTAAGTTTGGTGTTCACACACCAAATTAAGTTCAAAAATTCACAAGCATACATGCATGCTAACTGTTTTTTTTCAAGTGCTTGGGGAACAAGCAACTTCCACTAGTTTTACAGGAATTCTATCAATCCCTTGGAATAACCATACACCATCATCCAAGGAGAGAAATAAAGATGCAAATGCTACGATGATGATGACAAGAAAGAAATAGGAAGACATCAAGAGGTTGTATTGTATTTAACTGTCTCTGAGTTATAGTACTTTAATTGGAAGTATGATTGAATCTTATTCTCATGGACATTCATATTCTGCTTGTTCCCCTTTATTCACATATCGGGGATGCTGGTCTAGGTTCCAGGTTTTCATTTTCACCCTGCTAAAATGTATGCTTGTCCTTTAAGCTAAATAAAAGAAAATGTTATGAAAAACCAGAGTAGGGTTCATCTTGTGAAGTAAGTTCTCAATGTTTATGGCGTGGTAATTGATTAGCTAAGTTGGTTCACCAACAAGGTATACATGCAACTAGATGTTCTGAATCATATGCTTGAAGCACATTCTATGAGACTTGCTAAACAACAAGATCCTAATAAGAAAAAGGAAAAGAACAGTGAGAGTTTGAAAAAGAAAGAAAAAAGAATAAGAAATAAGGCTAGGCACCAAGGGTTTAAATCTTGAGGTATGTGTTTGTGGTCTTCTTGTGCAAAGGATCTGCTTGGATGAATAAGTTCTCAGGAGTGCTTCATCTCTTGGTAACTTGGGTTAACTAACCCAGGATTATCAGCTGAAAATCCACTATCAAGAGCAACCTTGCTACAAAACACTTAGTAACCCAAAGAGGTGCTGGACACCAAGGCCTCAAGAAAAGAAAATAACAAACCATATGCCTGTGGTGTGCATGTATGGGGGAGAGAGACTTGAGGGAGTAAGTCCTTATGGGTGTCTCAACACCTAGCACCTTGAACCAACTGGTTCGAGAGTGTTAGCTAAAAGCTTATCTTAAAGAGTCGCCCCCTCATAAAGCACTTAGCCTAAAAGAATGTTATAAACCCTAAAAGGAAAGGGGGGATCAATGAATAAGGATCTCATAGGATGCAATCGAGCGAGTATTCAAGAGCATGATAAGGACCTGAAAACCAGTAAAGGAATGAACCTAAGTTGCTATGCATGAAACCTCATAAACCAAGAACTTGACTTCTATAATAAGGACTTGTTTCTCTTGTTCTTTCATTCATCATTCTTATGCTTTAGTACTTGCTTAGGGACAAGCAAGCTTTAAGTTTGGTGTTGTGATGCCAGAGCATCTTGGCCAGTTTCACTGACCTTTTCTTTATTGTTTTAGGGTAGTTTCATGCATTTTCTTAGTATCTAAGTAAGTTTTGGGTAAAAATACACTTACATCTTGATTCAAGAAAACATTGTGAACTTTACATGATTTCATGAGAATTATGCATGAATTGAAAGATAAAATGGATGATGCATGATCTCATGACTTGGAACAGAGCTTTGATGCACCCTGTTTGTTTGATTTTAGGACAAAGGAAGCAAAGAAGAGCCACGTTAGCCGCCACGTTAGTCTTACTAACGTGACCACTAATGTGGAATGGGAGCAAGCTTGTAGCGTTAGTGGAAAAGTTATCATCAATAACGCCTTCAAAAGCCATCATAACCCACGTTAGTTTCCACGTTAGTTACATTAGCGTGGGAACTAACGTGGAAGGAAAGGGAAGCTCCAACGTTAGTGGTAAAAGTAAACACCACTAACGTTACAAAGGGCCATACATAGCCAGGTTAAGAGTCACGTTAATCCAATTAACGTGAACTCTAACGTGGAATAAGAAGAGATGGGCCAACGTTAGTGACACTTACCTTTGTCACTAACGCTAGGAAAGTCCAAGATTGCCTATGTTAGTGGTCACGTTAAGACCACTAACATGAATGGTAACGTGGAGCAAGGAATGATAGGCCAACGTTAATGACACTCACCTTTATTACTAACGTTGGAGATGGCAAGCACACCCATGTTAATGGTCACGTTAATGCCATTAACGTGAAGCACTAACGTGGGAAGAAGGGGCGTTTTGAAGCATTAGTGACAAAGGTAAGTGTCACTAACGCCCTCGAGCTTTGGCATGCCTACGTTAGGGGCCACGTTAGTTACACTAACGTGGTTCATCAACGTGGGAAAGAGGGACAAGGAGCAGCGTTATTGGTAAAAGTGAGTGCCAATAACATTTGCGAAGGGCTAAGAGGCTACGTTAGTGGTCACATTAGTACCATTAACGTTGACCCATGCCTGACTCACACTTTTTCTGCAAGCAAAGCTGAGCCCACTGAAGACTGTAACTGCTTCAACTAAAGATCAAGGGCCCATATCCAAGACTTGAAGAGCTAACTAGAAGATCAGAAGAGTAGTATATATAGGAAGTGGTTTTGAACTAGAAAGATGCTGGGCATTATTGGGAACTACATTCTGTATATTAACTTTTCCTGCAAATTCTAGTTTACTAGAGAATGCACTCTTTTCTATCATATTCCATTTTTAGAGCCATGAACAACTAAACCCCTTTTCATTGGGTTAGGGAGCTCTGTTGTAATTTGATGGATAATACGGGAGGATTGTCGGTAATAGATTTTCTCAATGAAGTTGCGTTGCAAGGATAACTCTACCAACAACAATCTTCGAGGATCAAATTTAGAAAGGAATTGGTTGTCACAAGTTCAACCCCAATAAAATAACTGAAGTATTCAAACCTCTGGTCGTCTCACAAGGAATGGGCAAACATGTACTTTAACATTGGTTAGAAATCCGGGGTTGTAAGTTATGAGCGAGAAAATAAACTAGAAATCTTAACAAGCAAGTAATCTGAAGTGCAAAGAACTAATTCAAATAACCAAACATGATGTAAGCAATTTCAAACTATGAAGACAACATTCAATTTAATTCTACTCTCAACTAGACAATAGCTACAACTAAAGCAAGACAATTAAGAATTTGGGTTTTCAAATATGAATAATAAAAGTAACTCTTGGCTAGGCATGGGAATTGGGATCACTATCCTTGTCTAATAACCATATCTTGACAATTATGAGGAACCAAACTCATTAAGTCTACTTCTATACTTGAAGTAAGTTAAATGGCTTGGTCAACATCTACCCATAAGGTCTAACCTCACTACTAATTAACCTAGTAGTAGGCTAGTGTCAATGGCTATCAAATTGACCACTAAGGGATCCCAAATCATCAAATCCATTAGACCCAATGACTCAAGTTTACCCAATTCCCTTGGCCTAAGCCAAGAGTAAAAAGAACTATTCCATAATCAAGGCAAACAATTCATCAAACACTGGGTAAGCATTAACAAAAAACATGTTCAAATTGCGAATGGATTGAAATTAACAAATACCCACTAACAAATATCAACTTAGAATCACTCAAACAATACAATTAAGCATAGAAATCATCAATGTAACATCAACAAGTCATGATTCAGAACATTCATGCAATGGGTATAAAGTGACAATTGACAAGAATCCATAAACTAACACAAGATCTAAGCAAAAGTATACTAAGGGATTCAAATTAAACGATCAAAACTAGTAATTAACAAAATCCAATTCAGATTCAACAAGGGAAGATCAAATTAAAGCTAGATCTAGAGAGGAACAAAGGTTTCTCTCTCTAGAAGAACAAAGAACCCAAAAAACTAGAAAAATGTGTCTTAGTGTAAAATGATTGATCCCCCCTTCTCCGTAGCATCCTTGGGTCTTTTTCCATGCAGAAACAACTTGAAATTGGGCCTTATGAGCCTCAGAAATTGCCAGGCACAATTTCCTTTAATGAGGTCACGTGCAGCTTCCCACGTGTGCATGCCATGCGTGCATGCGCGCCGATTGCTTTTGTGATCCATGCATGCGCGCCAAGTGCGCGTGCGCGCCGGTTGGAATTCTCTGGCTTGCGCGGATGCGTCCATCCTTGCGTGCCACTTCCAGCTATCCTCATCCACGCGTGCATGTGATGTGCGCGTGCGCGTCGATACTGTAGTTCCCAAAATCCAAATCTTCATGTTCCTTCCTCTTGTGCATGCTTTTCTTCTTTCTTCTAGGCCACTCTTACCCTATTAATTCTGAAATCACTCAACAAATAGTCACGGCATTGAATGAAAATAAAAAGGATCAAAATATAGCAGTTCTAAGGCAAAATAAGCATGTTTTCTATTATGGAGCAATATTAGGAAGTGAACACAAAACCATGCATTTCTTGTGAATAAGCGCGAGAAATATTGACAAAAACCCCCCCAAATTAAGCACAAGATAAACCACAAAATTGGGGTTTATCAAATCTCCCCACACTTAAACCAAACATGTCCTCATGCTTAAAATAAAAAGACCAAATATCATGGTGAGAAAGGGTTTATGAAATGCAAACTACCTAAGTGGATGCATGCAACTAATGTAAAATTGTCTATCTACTTAGTCAAGGGTAAATCCATCCTCTAAGAACACATGTGAGCATCTAGGGTGAAAATGATATGTAGTTCATGAGTCCTACCAAATTGAATATCACTATGAAGTGCATATAACTTGCTAAATGAACGCTTGTGAAAGCCGGGAACAAGGAGTTGAGCATCGAACCCTTGCCGGATGTGTATCCGCTCTATGCGCTCAAGTGTATAGGGTTCGTCACTCAATCCTCTCCTAATCATGATTTCTAAGATTTGTCTTTCATCTAACAATCAACAATTACTTAATGCACGCTTACAAGTAGCATGAGGTCTTATCATGGGTTGTAATGCGGCTAGGGTGAAGGTGAGGATGTATATGGTCAAGTAAGCTTAAAATTTGAGTCCTTGATTAACCTAGAATCCCACTAGAGACATAAAACAACCTATACAACTATAATACATTACATAGCTACCCTTGAGTTTCACTTTTTTTTTTGCATACTCATATATATATATATTCTTTTCTTTTTCATACATTCTCATATATACACATATGAAATTCTTCTTTCTTTTTTTTGGTCCCCTTTATCTTGGGGTTCATGTACAAATGTTTCAATGCATACGGTTTAATCATTCAATACATGAGTATGTTCCCAAATCCCAAAATTTTCAATTACAATACACCTCTATATCTACCCAAGTTTCCAAGTATACCCTCCCAATTGAATGATACACATCCTAACTCACCTAAGCTAATCAAGGATCCAAATTTAGGGACATTCATGGTTTTCCACTTAGGGTTGTTGATGTGCTCTTTTTTAGAAACAACGAGGGTTTATCATAGGCTCAAAATTGGCTAGCAATGTTAAATAAAAGGGTTAAGGCCATTTGGGAAAAGTGACTATTGAAATGATGGCCTCAATCATGTAAATGCATTCATACACAAAGTAATGGACATATAGAATCAGACAAAGCAAGGATTGCAATCATAGTAAGAGAATAATACACATAAGAATGGAAATTAATGGTTAGAATGTATAACCATGCAATAGGCTCAAAGCTTACATGCTTGTGTTCTTAGCTCAATCACTATGTTCCAAAATACATTCTTGAAGCAAGTTCAACACAAATTTTTTTTTCAAATTGGTAGAGTACCCCAAAACACAGTTTCTTGGGGAAGAAGTTATTATTCGACCAAGCAACTCTATAGAGACTAACTACCATGCAATGAATATTTACAAGCAAGACTAAATACGCATGCAATGTACTAACTACTAAGCAAAAGATAAATCCATGGGTATTGAAAGGAAGAGATTGTTACCCATGGAGATCGGTCGAACGACCTCCCCACACTTAAATTTAGCACGGTCCTCCGTGCTACTAAAAATACGCAAAGGACGGTCAGGACCGGAACCTTCACTATCCCCTTCATCAGAGCTCCCATCACTTGGGTTGGAGGTGGATGTGAATATTTCAGGTTCCTCCATGCTAGGGGTAACACAACGCAGAAGCTTCTTGATGTTAGTGTATCGGCGTTGGTTGCGCCGCTCATATCTATCAATCTTCCGGTGTAGATCTTCTATCATTTGATGGGTGGATCTTTGCTACGGTGGTGATGATGAGGTGGGAGGAATAATAGATGATGGAGCTATATCAATGCTTGGTTTGTTCATGGGAAGATGTAAGTATTTTCCGCTTGGGACCACATCGCCCTTAGCCGGAATTATAGCTTTCGTATCCATGGCTTCCCAAGGAACACCCGCAACAGCAACTAAATCAGACACCAATGCTGGAAATGGCAAATTGCCTCGGTCGTAGATTTGACCCATCGCTTGCTTGACAAGAAGCAGAATGTTCACTGGTCTTCCCGTGAGAACACACCAAACAAGCAAAACGAGATCCGCTGTGAAGGATGACTTGTGGGTGCTAGGTAGGACATAGTGAGATAGGATCTGGGCCCAAGCCCTAGCTTCTACAATGAGAAAACGTGCGTCAATACACTTGGGTTGCATCCAGAGTTGACCATGGGTCCAAAATGCTTCTGGTTCAGCTATGACTTGGAGGATCGAGTCCCAGTCAAATCCAGACTTTTCTTGCTGACATAAGACCTCTTGGTAGCTGGTGCACGAAATTGTGATCATCAATGGCGCCATCAACATGGTACGCTCAATTGCAATCTCAACTCTTTATTACAACTTCGCACAACTAACCAGCAAGTGCACTGGGTCATCCAAGTAATAAACCTTACGCGAGTAAGGGTCGATCCCACAGAGATTGTTGGTATGAAGCAAGCTATGGTCATCTTGTAAATCTCAGTCAGGCAGATTCAAATGGTTATAGATGATTTATGAATAAAGCATAAAATAAAGATAGAGATACTTATGTAATTCATTGGTGAGAATTTCAGATAAGCGTATGGAGATGCTTTGTCCCTTCTGTCTCTCTGCTTTCCTACTGTCTTCATCCAATCCTTCTTACTCCTTTCCATGGCAAGCTGTATGTTGGGCATCACCGTTGTCAATGGCTACAGTCCTGTCCTCTCAGTGAAAATGTTCAACGCACTCTGTCACAGCACGGCTATTCAGCTGTCGGTTCTCGATCATGTCGGAATAGAATCCAGTGATTCTTTTGCGTCTGTCACTAACGCCCCACAATCGCGAGTTTGAAGCTCGTCACAGTCATTCAATCCTTGAATCCTACTCAGAATACCACAGACAAAGTTTAGACCTTCCGGATTCTCATGAATGCCGCCATCAATTCTAGCTTATACCACGAAGATTCTGATTAAGGAATCCAAGAGATAAACATTCAAGCCTTGTTTGCTTGTAGAACGGAAGTGGTTGTCAGGCACGCGTTCATAAGTGAGAATGATGATGAGCGTCACAAAATCATCACATTTATCAAGTTCTTGAGTGCAAATGAATATCTTGAAACAAGAATAAGCTAAATTGAATAGAAGAACAATAGTAATTGCATTGATACTCGAGGTACAGCAGAGCTCCACACCTTAATCTATGGTGTGTAGAAACTCCACCATTGAAAATACATAAGAACAAGGTCTAGGCATGGCCAAATGGCCAGCCTCCCATAATCTAAGAACTAGACGTCCAAAGATGATCCTAAGATCTAAAGTGATCAAAAGATTCCAGGATGTAAATACAATAGTAAAAGGTCCTATTTGTAGAGAACTAGTAGCTTAGGGTTTACAAAGATGAGTAAATGACATAAAAATCCACTTCCGGGCCCACTTGGTTTGTTCTTGGGCTGAGCATTGAAGCTTTCATGTGTAGAGACTCTTCTTGGAGTTAAACGCCAGCTTCTGTGCCAGTTTGGGCGTTTAACTCCCATTCTTGTGCCAGTTCCGGCGTTTTACGCCAGAATTCTTGAGCTGACTTGGAACGCCTGTTTGGGCCATCAAATCTCAGGAAAAGTATGAACGTTTATACATTTCTGGAAAGTCCAGAATGTCTACTTTCTAACGCAATTGAGAGCGCGCCAATTGGGCTTCTGTAGCTCCAGAAAATCTACTTTGAGTGCAGGGAGGTCATAATCCAACAGCATCTGCAGTCCTTTTCAGCCTCTGAATCAGATTTTTGCTCAGGTCCCTCAATTTCAGCCAGAAGATACCTGAAATCACAGAAAAATACACAAACTCATAGTAAAGTCCAGAAAAGTGAATTTTAACTAAAAACTAATAAAAATATAATAAAAACTAACTAATACATACTAAAAACATACTAAAAACAATGAACAAAAGCGTATAAATTATCCGCTCATCAGTAGCCATCCATGTCACTTGGTACTGGTAAGATATTAAGCACTTGCTGAATAGCCTCTTCTGACACTAAGACTTGCTTCCAGCACACGTATACCGATTGAAGAGAGGAAAGATGGTAGTTAGTGTAGAATTCTACCACCCATGAGAGGTTGACCTCTTGTGGTTTTCTCAGAAGAATCTCCCATCCTCATTGTTCAATGCGGGGCAGAATACAAGGAGCAACTTTATTCGGCGGAGCGAGTAGATGCTCAGCATGATAGTTCCTCTCAACCATGAAGGGGAACATAAGTTCACAGAAGCGGTTGGAGAATCTTGAAAAATCTTTTGCCGGTTTGCTCTTTTCATTCTCATCAATAGGAGCGGGTGCCTTCGCCTTCTTAGGTAGAGGTTTGGCTCCTAGTGAAGAGTGCACCTTAGAGCGTGACTTTGGGGGTGCCCTCTTTGAGGCTAGTTTCCTTGAAGCTTTCTCCTTGCCTTTCTTGGTGGCCATCCTGAAAGAGAGGAGAAAGAAGGAAAATGTTAAACCCAAAGGATCAACTCAACAAACATGCAAGTGAGAGGTGTGCCCAAAAGAAATAGTGCAACAAAGTAGTCATAGAAGCATGGGTCATAACACTTGGCATGGGATGCAAGAGGAAGTAAGGCATGCAATATGGCATGAGAGGAATGATCTCAAGCATCCAAAACAAAGAGCAAGTCATGTTCAATGAGTATCTAATTAGCAAGTAATAAGCAAAATGTGTTCAATGCACTTAGAAGAGAGCAAGCAATTGAGGAGGAAGCACCAAATTGAAGATATATGACTAGAATAAACCAAGATGGTATATGTGCATTTCCTTAAACACTTGGTGTGCATTTAACAAGAAATGAGCAATTATGAGATACTCAACCAATTAGAAGCCCAAAATGAAGTATCAATCATCACACAACATCATCCACTCACAAAAATAGTGAAGAACAATCAAGAAAGTCCATCAAGGTAATGAAAGTTCAAGTTCAACATCAGTGGGAAAACAAAAAGAAGAAAAAGTAAATAAGAAAAAAGCAAGTGGTATAATCAAGTAGCTAAAAGAGAAAATAAGTAAATAACAAGAAAAATCTAACTAGAAAAAGAAGTGATGCAAAGAAAGTAGTAGATGAGATATGGAGGAAGTAGAACCTTGAGAAGTGTAAAAGAACAAGGTGAATGTTCTTTTTGAAGATGAGAGAGAAAGGGAAGAGATGTAGTGCCACCGGAAAAGGTGGTGGTCACCGGTGAGTAGTAAGAGACAGTGGTGGTGGAGTATGGAAGAGAAGAGGTGAGAAGAGAAGAGAAGGGATGGAAGAGAAAGAAGAAAGAAATAAGAAAGAGGGTGAGAGGAGTAGGGCGCGCCGCTTTAAAGCTGGCTCGCACGACCGACGCGCGCGCACACGGTGCACTGGCGCGTCGGTGAGGGTTGAGCGAGAGATGCGAGTGCGTCATTGGTGTGCTCGCACGAGTATAGCTGTGCCCTTGGCATAGAACTGGCACAAAGTTGGCATAAGTCTCAGTTTCCTATACCAGAGTTGGCATGCAGCACAGGTGCGTGGATGCGCATATTGTGCTAACGCGTGCTTGATGGTGCTAACTACCGGCGCGAACGCGCGTAGTGCATGGACGCGTCAGTACGGGCACAGGCTAGGCACAAAAATAGCACAAGCATGGCACAACTCTCGGTTCCTTTGTACTGGAAAGTGCACAGTGCACCATCGGCACGTGCGCGCACAGTGCGCTTGCGCGTCGATGGCCAAGTTGCAAATGGGGTGCGCTGGCAGCATGTACGCTGGCGCGTGGGAGCTGGCATGAAGTGGACGTAAAGTGGGCACAAGGTGGGCATAACTCTCAGATTTTTGGCCCAGGAGTAAGAATGCACCACTGGCGCGCGCGCGCACAGTGCTCTCGCGCGGGGATGCCCCTTTTTTCCTTGTTTTTTTTAAAGCACATAGAAGAAGCTATTCTAACACATTTTGGAAGGTGTTCAAGCTAGTGGGCAAGAGAACACTTCACAAATTTATGCACCATTCAAAATATAGCATTCTCTCCACTTCAATAATTCTTCCATACCAAAACAATGAAATCTATCTAAACATCCTAGTTATCTAATAAGATCAATAACTAGAATTCCTAAGCAATCAACAACATCAAGAGATCACAAAATTCACAAGAATCTAAACTAAAAGCAAGATGGTATATATAAGGAAGATCTTACCATGGTGGGAGTGCCTCCCACCAAGCACTTTTCTTTAACGTCCTTAAGTTGGATGGTCAGTTGCTCAAGTTTCTCGTTCTCTAGGTGCATCCTCCAATAGGAACACCTCTAGCTCTTTTGGGAGCTTGTAGCCATGGTACTTCTTCACTCTATGTCCATTCACCTTGAAAGTTGCTTCACTTTTAGGATCAAACAATTCCACTACTCCATAGGGCTTTATCTCCTTCACCTTGAAAGGTCCTTCCCATCTAGAGCGGAGCTTGCCAGGCATGAAACGAAGCCTCGAATTGTAGAGGAGAACCTCATCACCATCTTGGAAATCCTTCTTCCGGATGTGATGGTCATGGAATGCCTTTGTCTTTTCCTTGTAAATCCGGGCATTCTCTACGCTTCGTTCCTCAAACACTCGAGCTCCTCTAGCTGTAATTTTCTGGCTACTCCTGCTAGGGTCAAATCCATATTGCACCACTTTACTGCCCAATAGGCTCTGTGCTCAATTTCCACCGGAAGGTGGCATGCCTTACCATAGACGATTTGGAAGGGACTCGTCCCTAACGGAGTCTTGTAGGCCATTCTATACGCCCATAGTGCATCCCCTAACCGGATGCTCCAATCCTTCCTTTGCGGATTGACTACTTTCTTTAAGATTCTCTTAATCTCCTGGTTGGACACTTCTGCTTGTCCGTTGGTTTACGGATGATAAGCGGTGGCAACCTTATGCACTACCCCATAGCGCTTGAGCAGTGCCTCTACTTTCCTGTTACAAAAGTGGGATCCTTGGTCACTCACGATTGCTCGTGGTGACCCATAACGGCACACAATGTTATTCCTAATAAAAGAAATGATGGTATTAGTGTCGTCAAGGCGGGTAGGTATTGCTTCTAACCACTTTGACACGTAGTCCACCGCTAACAAGATATATAGGTACCCACTTGAGTTGAGAAACGGTCTCATAAAGTCAATACCCCATACATCACATATCTCACAGAACAACATAGGTTATTGAGGCATTTCATCCCTTTGGGATGTGTTTCCCGACTTCTGACACTAATGGCAAGACACATGATGAGTGGATATTTTATACGCTTTTTGGGGGTAATTTCATGTAGATTTTAGTATGTTTTAGTTAGTTTTTAGTATATTTTTATTAGTTTTTAGGCAAAATTCATATTTCTGGACTTTAGTATGAGTTTGTGTGTTTTTCTATGATTTCAGGTATTTTCTGGCTGAAATCGAGGGAGCTGAGCAAAAATCTGATTCAGGTTAAAAAAGGACTACTGATGCTGTTGGATTCTGACCTCCCTGCACTCAGAATAGATTTTTTTGAGCTACAAAAGTTCAATTGGTGCGCTCTCAATTGGGTTGGAAAGTAGATATCGAGGGCTTTCCAGCAATATATAATAGTCCATACTATGCACGAAAATAAACGACGTAAACTGGCGTTTAACGCCAGTTCCATGTTGCATTCTGGCGTTGAACGCCAGAAACAGGTTGCAAGTTGGAGTTAAATGCCAGAAACAGGCTACAACTAGATGTTTAACTCCAGAAACAGCCCAAGCACATGAGAAGCTGAAGTCTCAGCCCCAGCACACACCAAGTGGGCCCCAGAAGTGGATTTCTGCACTATCTATCTTAGTTTACTCATTTTCTGTAAACCTAGGTTACTAGTTTAGTAATTAAACAACTTTTAGAGACTTATTTTGGATATCATGACATTTTAGATCTGAACTTTGTACTTTTTGACGGCATGAGTCTCTAAACTCCATTATTGGGGGTGAGGAGCTCTACAGCATCTCGATGAATTAAGGCAATTATTTCTATTTTCCCTTCAAACAGGCTTGTTTCTATCTAAGATACTGATTCGTACTTAACCGTGATAAATGTGATGATCCGTGACACTCATCACCATTCTCAACCCATGAACGTGTGCCTGACAACCACCTCTATTCTACATTAGATTGAATGAGTATCTCTTAGATTCCTTAATCAGAATCTTCGTGGTATAAGCTAGAATCCATTGGCAGCATCCTTGAGAATCCGGAAGGTCTAAACCTTGTCTGTGGTATTCCGAGTAGGATTCAAGGATTGGATGACTATGACGAGTTTTAAACTTGCGAGTGTTGGGCGTAGTGACAAATGCAAAAGGATCAATGGATCCTATTCCGACATGATCGAGAACCGACAGATGATTAGCCGTGCTGTGACAGAGCATTTGGACCATTTTCACTGAGAGAATGGGAAGTAGCCATTGACAATGGTGACACCCTACATACAGCTTGCCATGGAAGGAGCATTACATGTTTGAAAGTAAGAAAGCAGTATGTTGCAGGAATTCAGAAGACAAAGCATCTCTAAAACTCCAACATATTCTCCATTATTGCGTAACAGTTACTTATTTTATGCCCTTTCACTTTTTACAATTAAAACTAAAGAACCCTATTGGTATCCTGACTAAGAATAATAAGATAACCATAGCTTGCCTCAAGCCAACAATCTCCGTGGGATTCGACCCTTACTCAGGTATTACTTGGACGACCTAGTGCACTTGCTGGTTAGTTGTACGGAATTACATAGTGTGAGTGTAATTTTCGTGCACCAAGTTTTTGGCACTGCTGCCGGGAATTGTTCGAGTTTGAACAACTGACGGTTTATCTTGTTACTTAGATTAGGAAAAATTTGTTTTTTTTTTTGTTTAGAGTCACTAGGATTGCATCTTCTATTATTCCTTTTAAAAATCTTTCAAAAATATTATTTTTCTTTATTAGTTTTTAATTTTTCTTGGAATCTTTTGTGTGATTTTAGTGTCATATTTTAAGTTTGGTGTCAATTTCATGCTTTTCTTTGTCTTTCAATTTTCGAATTGCATGTTCTTTGTTCTTCCTTGATCTTCAAATTGTTTTTGTCAATTTTTCTTGTTTGATCTTTGGTTTGTCTTGTTTTGTGTCTTTCCTTGTTTTTCTTAAGCATTTTCAAATTTTTAGTTTTCAAAAAATTTTTATTTATTAAATACCTTATTAAAACACGTTAAATTTATAGCTCAGTTGGCTAGAGCGTTGGCTTATGTTCTTGGCAATTGGGTATCTTCCTTTTAAAACTTTTTTTTCAAAAATAATTTTTCTTTGATTAAATCTTGTGCCAAACTTTAAGTTTGGTGTTCTCTTGTTAATTTTCTTTAATTTTTGAAAATTTATTTTTGGTTTTCTAAAAATTTTAAGCTTGGTGTTCTATCTTTTGTTCTTGTTGTTCTTGTGAGTCTTCAAGGTGTTCTTGAGTCTTTTTTGTGTTTTGATCTTAAAATTTTTAAGTTTGGTGTGCCTTGGTGTTTTCCCTCCAAAATTTTCGAAAACAAGGAGCATTGGATTTAAAAATTTTAAGTCTTGTGTCTTTTGTGTGTTTTTCTCTTTTATAATAAAATTCAAAAATCAAAAAAATATTTTTTCTAACTATTTTTAAACAATTTTTTTCGAAACTTTTCAAAAAAATTCAGATTTCAATATCAAAATTTTTCAAATCAAAAATTTTAAAATATTTTTTTTAAATTTTATTTTTATTTTTTTAGTTCTTATTTTATTTTATTTTATTATTTCAAAAATTATTTTTCTTATATAATAAAATAAATAAAATAAATCCACATCATCTTCCTTTCTCCATCATGGACCTAAGTGGAAATGAACAGTCCAGAAGGGGTCGTATGCTAACCCCACTACTGCTTCATACGGGAGTAGTATCTGTATACCCTTCATCGGAGTTAGTAGCTTTGAGTTGAATCCTCAGCTCATTATCATGGTGCAGCAAAGTTGCCAGTATTTCGGTCTTCCATAGGAAGAACCTACAGAGTTTCTGGCACAGTTTTTACAAATTGCTGACACAATATATGATAAGGAAGTAGATCAGGGTGTCTACAGATTATTACTGTTTCCATTTGCTGTAAAAGACCAAGCTAAGAGGTGGGTAAATAACCAACCTAAGGCTAGCATAAGGACATGAAAACAGCTGTCAGAAAAATTTCTGAGTCAATATTTTTCTCCAAAATGGATGACACAGCTAAGGCTGAGCATCCAAGGCTTTAAACAAGGAGATACTGAATCCCTTTATGATGCAAGGGAGAGATTGGTGCGCGAAATTGTGAACAATACTTTTCACAACTCTCATAATCCCCGGTCATGAACCCCAAAAACTTGGTGTTCAATACCATGGCATTACACAACTTCGCACAACTAACCAGCAAGTGCACTGGGTCGTCCAAGTAATAAACCTTACGCGAGTAAGGGTCGATCCCACAGAGATTGTTAGTATGAAGCAAGCTATGGTCATCTTGTAAATCTTAGTCAGGCAAACTCAAATGTATAATGGTGATGAACGAAAATAACACAAAGGTAAGGATAGAGATACTTATGTAATTCATTGGTAGGAACTTCAGATAAGCGCATGAAGATGCCTTCCCTTCCGTCTCTCTGCTTTCCTACTGTCTTCATCCAATCCTTCTTACTCCTTGCCATGGCAAGCTTATGTAGGGTTTCACCATCGTCAATGGCTACCTCCCATCCTCTCAGTGAAAACGATTGCATATGCTCTGTCACAGCACGCG
>NC_029774.3:84523718-84527687 GCF_000817695.3 Arachis duranensis | reverse complement strand
AGTCCCCAACTAGAGGTGTCCAGGGTTCTTAAGCACACTCTTATTGCCTTGGATCACAACTTTATTTTTCTTTCTTTTCTTTCTCTTTTTCTCTCTTTTTTTTTTTCGTTTTTTCGTTTTTTTTTTGGAATAGTAATGCTTTTTCTTGCTTCAAGAATCATTGTAATGATTTTTCAGATCCTCAGTAACATGTCTCCTTTTTCATCATTCTTTCAAGAGCCAACATTCATGAACCACAAATTCAAGATACATATGCACTGTTTAAGCATACATTCAGAAAAACAAAAAAAAAATATTGCCACCACATCAAAGTAATTAAACTGTTATAAAATTCAAAATTCATGCAATTCTTTCCTTTTCAATTAAAGCACGTTTTTATTCAAGAAAGGTGATGGATTCATGGGACATTCATAACTTTAAGGCATAGACACTAAGACACTAATGATCACAAGACACAAACATAGATAAACATAAGCACTAAAATTCGAAAAATAGTAACTGCTGAACTTAGTCCTGCAGAACAAGTTACTGAATTCAATTGGCAATTAGATTTTCTAACAAAACAGCTAGCCAAATTTAAGGAGATATTGCAAGAAACAAGAATAGCTAATATGAATATGGAAGTGCAATTGAAGCAAACAGAACATCATTTATCAAAACAAATAACAGAAGAGTGCCAAGCAGTTCAATTAAGAAGTGGGAAAACATTAAATACCTCACTTCAAGGCAGCAGAAAGCCAAGAAATGAACAAACTGCTACCCAAAATCCCTCTGAGGATAGTAAGAGCCTAGAGAGGAAGAATTCTGGCGTTCAGAAGCCAGAAAAGGGTGAAGAGCTGGCATTAAACGCCCAACCCATGCTCAGTTCTGGCGTTCAAACGCCAGAAACAGGCAAGAAGTTGGCGTTGAACACCCAAAGGAAGCTCAGTTCTGGCGTTCAGACGCCAGAAACAGGTAAAAAGTTAGTGTCTAATGCCACTCCAGCTTTCACCCCTGGCATTCAAATGCCAGTGGGGGATCAGACACATACAAGTGCTGATAGCAACCCCTCTAAAAAGGCTTCTCAACCCACATCTGTAGGCAATAAACCTGCAGCAACTAAGGTTGAAGAATACAAAGCCAAAATGCCTTATCCTCAGAAACTCTGCCAAGCGGAACAGGATAAGCAATTTGCCCGCTTTGCAGACTATCTCAGGACTCTTGAAAGAAAGATTCCGTTTGCAGAGGCATTTGAGCAAATACCCTCTTATGCTAAGTTCATGAAAGAGATCTTAAGTCATAAGAAGGATTGGAGAGAAACTGAAAAGTTTACCTCACTGAAGAATGCAGTGCAGTCATTCTAAAAAGCTTACCAGAAAAGCTTAAAGATCCCGGAAGCTTTATGATACCATGCACATTAGAGGGTACCTGTACCAAGCAAGCTCTATGTGATCTTGGGGCAAGTATCAACCTAATACCTGCATCTACTATCAGAAAGCTTGGTTTGACTGAAGTAGTCAAACCAACCTGGATATGTCTCCAACTTACTGATGGCTCCATTAAATACCCATCAAGCGTGATTGAAGACATGATTGTCAAGGTTGAGCCATTTGCTTTTCCCACTGACTTTGTGGTGCTGGAAATGGAGGAGCACAAGAGTGCAACTCTCATTCTAGGAAGACCTTTCCTAGCAACTGGACGAACCCTCATTGACGTTCAAAAAGGGGAAGTGATCCTAAGAGTCAATGAGGACGAGTTTAAGTTGAATGTTGTCAAAGCTATGCAACATCCAGACACCCCAAACGATTGCATGAGCATTGATATTATTGACTCTCTGGTAAAAGAGGTCAATATGACTGAGAGTCTCAAATTAGAGCTAGAAGATATCTTTAAAGATGTTCAGCCTGATCTGAAGGAACCAGAGAGAATAATAGAACATCTGAGAATCCCTCAGGAAGAGGAGAAACCTCCCAAACCCGAGCTCAAACCATTACCACCATCCCTGAAATATTTATTTCTGGAAGAAGCTGATACCTTTCCTGTAATCATAAGCTCTACCTTAGAGCCACAGGAAGAGGAAGCACTAATTCAAGTGCTAAGGACACACAAGACAGCTCTTGGGTGGTCCATCAGTGATCTTAAGGGCATTAACCCAGCCAGATGCATGCACAAGATCCTGTTGGAGGGTGACGCTAAGCCAGTGGTTCAACCACAGAGGCGGCTGAATCTAGCCATGAAGAAGGTGGTGCAGAAGGAGGTCACTAAATTACTAGAGGCTGTGATTATTTATCCTATTTCTGATAGCCCCTGGGTAAGCCCTGTCCAAGTCGTCCTTAAGAAGGGTGGCATGACAGTGGTTCATAATGAAAAAAATGAATTGGTTCCTATAAGAACAGTTACAGGGTGGCGTATGTGTATTGATTACAGAAGGCTCAATACAGCTACCAAAAAGGATCATTTTTCTTTACCATTCATAGACCAGATGCTAGAAAGACTAGCAGGTCATGAATACTACTACTTCCTGGATGGATATTCAGGTTATAATCAAATTGCTGTAGATCCCCAAGATCAAGAGAAAACAGCATTCACATGTCCATCCGGAGTATTTGCATACAAAAGGATGCCATTTGGTCTGTGCAATGCACCTGCAACCTTTCAAAGGTGCATGCTCTCTATTTTCTCTGATATGGTGGAAAATTTTCTAGAAATCTTCATGGATGACTTTTCAATATTTGGAGACTCATTCAGCTCCTATCTTGACCATCTAACGCTTGTTCTAAAGAGGTGCCAAGAGACTAACTTAGTTTTAAACTGGGAAAAATGTCACTTTCTGGTGACCGAAGGAATTGTCCTTGGGCACAAAATTTCGAACAAGGAAATAGAGGTGGATCAAGCTAAGGTAGAGGTAATTGAAAAATTACCACCACCTGCCAATGTTAAGGCAATCAGAAGCTTTCTGGGGTATGCAGGATTCTATAGGAGGTTTATAAAAGATTTTTCAAAAATCGCCAAACCTCTGAGTAATCTGCTAGCTGCTGACACGCCATTTATCTTTGATAAGGAATGTCTACAGGCGTTTGAGACTCTAAAAGCTAAGCTGGTCATAGCACCAGTCATTTCTGCACCAGACTGGACATTACCATTTGAACTAATGTGTGATGCCAACAACCATGCCATTGGTGCAGTGTTGGGACAAAGGCATGAGAAGCTTCTGCACATCATTTATTATGCTAGTCTTATTTTAAATGACGCACAGAAGAACTACACAACCACGGAAAAAGAGTTACTTGCAGTGGTTTACGCTATTGACAAGTTCAAATCTTATTTAGTAGGATCAAAAGTGATTGTGTACACTGACCATGCTGCTCTTAAATATCTACTCACAAAGCAGGATTCAAAACCCAGACTCATAAGATGGGTGTTGCTTCTGCAAGAGTTTGATATAGAAATAAGAGACAAAAGGGGGATAGAGAACCAAGTAGTAGATTACCTGTCCCGAATAGAACCAGTAGAAGGGGCGTCCCTCCCTCTTACTGAGATCTCTGAAAACTTTCCAGATGAGCAACTCTTTGCCATCCGGGAAGTTACATGGTTTCCAGACATTGCAAACTACAAGGCAGTGAGATTCATACCCAAAGAGTACAGTAGGCAGCAATCAAAGAAATTGATCACGGATGAAAAATACTATCTTTGGAATGAACCATATCTCTTCAAGAGATTTGCAGACGGAGTAATCCGTAGATGTGTGCCTAAAGAAGAAGCACAAAAGATCCTATGGCACTGCCATGGATCACAGTATGGAAGACATTTTGGAAGTGAGCGAACAGCCACAAGAGTCCTCCAATGTGGCTTCTACTGGCCTACTCTCTATAAAGACTCCCGAGTATTTGTACTTAATTGTGATAGTTGCCAAAGATCTGGTAATCTGCCTCACAGTTATGCCATGCCTCAACAAGGAATCTTGGAGATTGAGTTGTTTGATGTATGGGG
>NC_029774.3:84523242-84523559 GCF_000817695.3 Arachis duranensis | reverse complement strand
AACACATCTTCAGCAGATTTGGTATCCCTAGAGTACTAATCAGTGATGGGGGCACTCATTTCTGCAATAAACAGCTTTACTTTTTTTTGGTTCGATATAGAGTTAGCCACAGGGTAGCTACTCCATATCATCCACAGACAAATGGGCAAACTGAAGTCTCTAATAGAGAACTTAAAAGAATCCTAGAATGGACTGTGATTAACCATAGAAGGGATTGGGCAAGAAGCTTGGATGATACTCTGTGGGCATACAGAATAGCATTCAAGACTCTTATAGGAACTTCTCCATACCAGCTTGTGTATGGAAAAGCCTATCAT
>NC_029774.3:84506487-84523092 GCF_000817695.3 Arachis duranensis | reverse complement strand
AATTTACAAAGAGAAAGCAAAAAGATGGCATGATAAGAAGTTGTCATCCAGAGTCTTTGAGCTAGGGCAGAAAGTTCTGCTATTTAATTCTAGGCTCAGATTATTCTCCAGAAAATTGAAATCCCGGTGGAGAGGATCATATGTGATTACAAGTGTGTCACCATATGGATACGTAGAGCTTCAGGATAATGATTCTAACAAAAAGTTCGTTGTTAATGGACAGAGAGTCAAACATTATCTTGAAAGCAATTTTGAGCAAGAATGCTCAAAATTGAGACTTGATTAAAGCTCAGTAATAGTCCAGCTAAAGACAATAAAGAAGTGCTTGCTGGGAGGCAACCCAGCCATTAACAAAAGCTTATTTTTCAATTAATTGATTTTTATAGGTTCATATTAATTTTCTTCAAGGTAAAATGGCAATTGCATGAGTTCACAGAGTCACAGAAGAATTCAGAGGATAAAACAGCAAAAAGAAGGGCACTGGTGCAAAAAAGCCAGTAAGAGCTGTTTTGGGCGTTAAATGCCCAAAAGAAGCATTTACTGGGCGTTCAACGCCAGTAGAGATAGCCATTTGGGCATTAAATGCCAGAAAGAAGCATCTTCTGGGCGTTTAATGCCAAACTTACAACGTCCTGGGCGTTCAGAAAAACGCCCAGTGACAAAGGAGTTTCTGGCGTTTAATGCCCGCTGGAAGCAACAGCTGGGCGATACATGCCCATGAGAAGCTACAAATGGGCGTTAAACGCCCAAAACATGCAGCGTTTGGGCGTTTAACGCCAGGATTGTAGGGAGGAGGTAAATTCGTTTTCAATTCAAACTTTTTCCATTTTATATGTTTCAATTCATGATTTCTTGCATAAACATGTTATAAACTCTCATATTCCAAACTTCAATTCCAAATATTTTTAATCCTAATTTTTCAAATCCTTTTTCAAAGATATCAAATGTATTTTAATTCATAAACACAAATCCTTTTCAAATCCTCTCCAACTTCTTTTCAAATCTTTTTCAAAACTCAATTATCTTTTTAAATTCTTCTCAAATCTCTTCTTTTAAATTCATCATATCCTCTTTTCAAAATTTAGATCTATTTTTTTTACATATCTTTCATATCTTTTCAATTTTAAATTGCATCTTTTTCCTATCATACTTATCTTTTATAAATCATATCTTCTATCATATCTCCTTCAAAATTTTTGAAAAACCCACCCCTCTTCCCTTTAAATCCTAGTTCGGCCTCCCTTCTCTCCTCCACAATTCGAGAAATTGGCTCTCCTTCTATCCCTCTCCTTTCCTTTCTTTTGCTTGAGGGCAAGCAAAACTCTAAGTTTGGTGTGTTTATCCGTGATCACTAAACCAATACCCACTAAGATCATGGCTCCTAAGGGAAAACAAACCACTCCAAGAGGCAAGAAAGAGAATATTCCAAAACCACTTTAGAATTAAGGTTCTTAACCAAAGAACATTCAGACCATTACTAAAAAATAATGGGTCTAAGGTCAGTGATTCCGGAAGTTAAATTCGATTTGAAAGAAGATGAATATCCAGAGATCCAAGAGCAAATTCGAAACAGGAGCTGGGAAATCCTAGCTAATCCTGAAACAAAGGTGGGAAGGAACATGGTTCAGGAATTCTACTCTAATCTGTGGCAAACAGAAGGCAGAGAATAGCTGGAGCCGCCTTCTATGATTATCGGACCTTGGTTAGAGGAAAGATTGTTCACCTTCACCCTGACAAAATCAGGAAAATCTTTAAGCTACCTCAGCTGAAAAATGACCCAGACTCCTTTAATAGGAGAATGATGAGAACAAATAAGGGCTTTGACGAAATTCTAGAGGACATATGCTCCCTGGAACCAAGTGGATAACTAGCACCAAGGGTGTCCCAAATCAACTCAAGAGAAAAGATCTCAAACCAGTCACCAGAGGCTGGCTGGACTTCATTGGGCGTTCTATACTGCCCACTAGCAACCGCTCTGAAGTCACCATCAAAAGAGCAGTAATGATCCATTGCATTATGTTGGAAAAAGAAGTGGAGTTCATCAGCTGATTTCTTGTGAACTTTACACAATTACAAACAAGAACTCCAAAGATGCCAAATTAGCTTATCCAAGCTTAATATCTATGCTATGTAAAGATAATAGGGTGAAGATAGGAGTGACTGAGTATATCTCAGTTGATCGACCAATCACCAAAAAATCAATGGAAGGACAACAAGTGCAGGATGACCACATCAAGAGGAGAGCACAGGAGTTCCTCCCGGAAATCCCTCAAATTGAATACTAGGAGCATCTTGAAGCATCTGTCACCAAGTTGCAAGAAGCTATGGACCAACTAAAGGAAGAACAAAAAAATCAAAATAGCATGCTTTGCAAAATGCTTGGGGAACAAGAGGAGCAGAGGCATGAACTGAGGGAACTGAAGCGTCAAAAGCTGTCTCATGAAGGACCACACACTCCACAGACTAAGGGAGCATCCACCTCCCAAAATAAAGGTTGTTGAGTCCTAATCTTAGCTTTAACTCTGTGATAATTGTTCTTATTAGGAATTTACCTTAGAAGTCATATATGAAGTAGTAGTAATTAGTATCTCTATTTTGATTTTATCTCTAATTAAGCTATAATTTATTTTTCTCATCATCATCAAACATGAATAAAATAGTAGATTTTTAGAATAAAGAGGCAATATTTTTTTGAGTTCTTAATAAGAAAAATTCTAATTATTTATATGTGGTGGCAATACTTTCTGTCTTCTGAATGAATGCTTGAACAATGCATATTTTTTATATTGAATTTTATGAATGTTAAAATTGTTGGCTACTGAAAGAATGATGAACAAGAGAAATATTATTGCTGATTTGAAAAATCATAAAATTGATTCTTGAAGCAAGAAAAAGCAGTGGAAAAAAAAAGAGAAGCAAAAGAGGTAAAAAAAAGCCAATAGCCCTTTAAACCAAAAGGCAATGGTGAAAAGGATCCAAGGCTTTGAGCATCAATAGATAGGAGGGCCCAAGGAAATAAATACAGGCCTAAGCGGCTAAATCAAGTTGTCCCTTACCATGTGCTTGTGGCATGTAGGTCAAAGTGAAAAGCTTGAGACTGAGTGGTTAAAGTCGTGATCCAAAGTAAAAGAGTGTGCTTAAGAACTCTGGACACCTCTAATTGGGGACTTTAGCAAAGCTAAGTCACAATCTGAAAAGGTTCACCCAGTTATGTGTCTGTGGCATTTATGTATCCGGTGGTAATACTGGAAAATAAAGTGCTTAGGGCCACGGCCAAGACTCATAAAGTAGCTGTGTTCAAGAATCAACATACTAAACTAGCAGAATCAATAATACTATCTAAATTCTGAGTTCCTATGGATGCCAATCATTCTGAATTTCAAAGGATAAAGTGAGATGCCAAAACTGTTCAGAAACAAAAAGCTACTAGTCCCGCTCATCTAATTAGAATATGAGCTTCACTTAAAACTTTGAGATATTATTGCTTCCTGATTTCTTTTTATCCTATTTTATTTATCTAGTTTCTTGGGGACAAGCAATAGTTTAAGTCTGGTGTTGTGACGAGCGGATATTTTATACGTTTTTTGGGGATAATTTCATGTAGATTTTAGTATGTTTTAGTTAGTTTTTAGTATATTTTTATTAGTTTTTAGGAAAAATTCATATTTCTGGACTTTACTATGAGTTTGTGTATTTTTCTGTGATTTCAGGTATTTTCTGGCTGAAATTGAGGGAGCTGAGCAAAAATCTGATTCAGGCTAAAAAAGGACTGTTGATGCTGTTGGATTCTGACCTCCCTGCACTCGGAATGAATTTTTTTGAGCTAGAGGAGTCCAATTGGCTCTCTCTTAATTGGGTTGGAAAGTAGACATCCAGGGCTTTCCAGCAATATGTAATAGTCCATACTTTGCACGAAGATAAGCAACGTATACTGGCGTTTAACACCAGTTCCGTGTTGCATTCTGGCGTTGAACGCCAGAAACAGGTTGCAAGTATGAGTTAAACGCCAGAAACAGGTTACAACCTGACGTTTAACTCCAGAAACAGCCCAAACATGTGAGAAGCTCAAGTCTCAGCCCCAGCACACACCAAGTGGACCCCAGAAGTGGATTTCTACACTATCTATCTTAGTTTACTCATTTTCTGTAAATCTAGGTTACTAGTTAGTATTTAAACAACTTTTAGAGACTTATTTTGGATCTCATGACATTTTAGATCTAAACTTTGTACTTTTTGATGGCATGAGTCTCTAAATTCCATTGTTGGGGGTAAGGAGCTCTGCAGCGTCTCGATGAATTAAGGCAATTATTTATGTTTTCCCTTCAAACACACTTGTTTCTATCTAAGATACTGATTCGTACTTAACCGTGATGAATGTGATGATCCGTGACACTCATCACCATTCTCAACCCATGAACGTGTGTCTGACAACCACCTCCGTTCTATATTAGATTGAATGAGTATCTCTTAGATTCCTTAATCAGAATCTTCGTGATATAAGCTAGAATCCATTGGCAGCGTCCTTGAGAATCTGGAAGGTCTAAACCTTGTCTGTGGTATTCCGAGTAGGATTTAGGGATTGAATGATTGTGACGAGTTTCAAACTCGCGAGTGTTGGGCGTAGTGACAGACGCAAAAGGATCAATGGATCCTATTCCGACATGATCGAGAACCGACAGATAATTAGTCGTGCTGTGACAGAGCATTTGGACCATTTTCACTGAGAGGATGGGAAGTAGCCATTGACAACAGTGACGCCCTACATACAGCTTGCCATGGAAGGAGCCTTGCATGTTTGAAAGTAAGAAAGCAGTATGTTGCAGGGATTCAAAAGATAAAGCATCTCCAAAACTCCAACATATTCTCCATTATTGCGTAACAATTACTTATTTTATGCCCTTTCACTTTTTACAATTGAAACTAAAGAAACCTATTGGTATCCTGACTAAGAATAATAAGATAACCATAGCTTGCTTCAAGCCAACAATCTCCGTGGGATTCGACCCTTACTCACGTAAGGTATTACTTGGACGACCTAGTGCACTTGCTGGTTAGTTGTGCGAAATTACATAGTGTGAGTGTAATTTTCGTACACCAACACACATAATCGGTTAGCATCCTTGAATAAGGTTGACCAGCAAAATCCACAATCCAACACCTTTTTTGCGGTCCTTTGTGGGCCAAAGTGGTCACCACATTTGGACGAATGGCAAGCTTCAAGAATGGGTTGGATTTCGGACTCCGGGACACATCTTCGAATTACTTGGTCTACTCCCCTCTTCCACAAGTGAGGGTCATCCCAAATATAGTACTTGGAATCACTCCTCAACTTATCCGTTTGGTGTTTAGAAAAGTTGGGAGGGAAGAGTTTTGCAACCAAGTAGTTCGCCATTGGGGCAAACAAAGGAAAGCTATCCGACACAGCATGCAAGCTATCCAATGGGAATGAGTCATTGATCGGAAATGGATCAGATTTTAAATTCTCAAGGCAGCTTAAATGATCCGCAACCAAGTTTTGAGATCCACTCCGGTCCCTAATCTCAATGTCGAATTCTTGCAAAAGCAAGATCCAATGTATGAGTCTAGGTTTTGACTCATTCT
Source organism: Arachis duranensis (assembly GCF_000817695.3). NCBI lineage: Eukaryota > Viridiplantae > Streptophyta > Magnoliopsida > Fabales > Fabaceae > Arachis > Arachis duranensis. The sequence continues at coordinate 84,517,491 of NC_029774.3, read as the reverse complement.
TTGACAATAAGTATTTCAAAGCCGCATGATCCGTGTATACCACTATATTTGATCTTAGCAAATAAGATCTGAATTTATCTAAAGCATGAACAATAGCTAGGAGTTCGTTTTCAATAGTGTTATAGTTGGATTGTGCTGCATCAAGTGTTTTAGAAGAGTATGCAATGACATAAGGGAGTTTACCATCGCGCTGTGCAAGCGTGGCACCTATAGATTGGTTTGACGCATCACACATTATCTCAAATGGCAACGTCCAGTTGGGGCCTCGCACAATCGGTGCCGTGGTAGGAGCTCTCCTTAGCTCTTCAAAAGCTTTCACACATTCACTATCAAACTCAAAGTCCACATCTTTTTGGAGTAGGCGCGACAATGGTAAAGCAATCTTGCTGAAATCTTTGATAAAGCACCTATAGAATCCTGCATGTCCTAAAAACGAGCGGACCTCTCTCACAGATGAGGGGTGAGACAAATTGGTGATAACATCGACCTTGGCCGGGTCTACGGAAGTTCCTTCACTAGATACTACATGTGCTAACACTATACCTTGTCTTACCATAAAATGACATTTTTCAAAATTTAAGACAAGGTTGGTGTCAACACATCTAGCTAAGACCTTAGCCAAGTTCTCTAAGCAACAAGCAAATGAAGTTCCATAAACACTGAAGTCATCCATAAAGACTTTCAGACAATTCTCCATTAGATCAGAAACGACACTGGTCATGCACCGCTGAAAAGTAGCGGGTGCATTACATAGTCTAAATGGCATCCTTTTGTAAGCAAAGGTGCCAAAAGGGCAAGTGAATGTGGTCTTTTCCTGATCTTCAGGAGCAATGTGAATCTGAAAGTAACCAGTGAATCCATCAAGAAAATAGTAATGGGATTTACCCGCTAAACGGTCTAACATCTGGTCGATAGAGGGCAAAGGGTAGTGGTCCTTCCTTGTAGCGGCATTCAACCTTCTATAGTCGATGCACACTCGCCATGCATTTTGTACTCTCTTGGTGACCACTTCACCATCATCCTTTGTAACCGCAGTGATGCCTGATTTCTTAGGAACAACCTGGACCGGGCTCACCCACTCACTATCAGAAATTGGGTATATGATACCCGCATCAAGTAGCCTAGTGACCTCTTTCTTTACCACATCGAGGATAGTTGGATTGAGCCTCCTTTACGGTTGCCTAACTGGCCTAGCTCTCTCTTGGAGAAATATACGATGCATGCACTTGCAAGGGTCAATTCCCACAATATCGCCTAGGCTCCAACCAATTGCCTTCTTGTACTTTCTGAGAACATCTAGGAGCTTTTCTTCTTCTTCACTAGAAAGCTCACTAGCAATAATGACCGGAAATTTTTGGTTGTCCTCTAAGAAAGTATACTTCAAATGAGAAGGAAGAGGCTTCAATTCGTTCTTTGCCTCAAGCTGAGGTTCCTTTTCATCAACCTCACGGAGTTCATTCTCAACAACTTTTTCTTGTTCACCCTCTTGGTCATCCGTATCTTCAACAATGTGGTAGCACAACTTGTTATGGTCTTCTTCTTGCACTTTCGCTACCACTTCATCAATTATATCACATTGAAGAACGGAATGCTCTTCGGGAGGATGCTTCATGGATTCTTCCAAATTGAACTTGATAGTCTTGTCTCCAACCTCAAAGGAATATGTACCGGTAAAGGCATCTAACTTGAATTTCGAGGTCTTAAGGAAGGGTCTACCAAGTAGAACGGAGGATGAGCTTCTATTTTCTGTTGGATGCATTTCAAGGATGTAAAAGTCAATCGGAAAGATCAAATCCTTGATCGCCACAAGTACATCTTCAGCTATTCTTGTTACCGTGATCACACTTTTATTGGCCAAGGCAAACCTCGCCACCAACTTCTTTAATGGAGCTAAATTCAACCGCACAAAGGTAAAAAGCGGCATGATGCTTACACAAGCTCCAAGATCACACATACAATCATGAAAAGTGTGTCCACCAATACAACAAGGCACCAAACAAGGCCCAGGGTCACCATATTTCTTTGGAATAGGTTCCATCTAGGAAGAAATTGAACTACCCAAGGATAATGTCTCCAATTTTCCTATCCTATCCTTGTGTGTGCATAAGTCTTTCAAGAATTTTTGCATACTTTGGAATTTGTTGAATAGCATCAAGAAGTGGTATGGTTACCTCAACCTTCTTGAATACTTGAAGCATGTTCAAATCAAATTCCAGTGTCTTCTTTGCTTTCTTCACCATGGAAGGGAATGGAATAGGGATGGACTCATCCACTAGAGCTTTCCTCTTGGGTTCCTTGAGGTTTACTCCTTCTTCCTCATGCCTCTTGTCTACCCTTCCCTTTTCTTGTGGAGCTTCAACATTCACTTCTTCCTCATGAATGTCTTCCAAGACCCTCGGAGGTATCTCTTCCAATGTAGTTCCCGACCGTAGAGTGATGGCTTTGAGACCGCCCTTTGGGTTTGGTTGGGGTTGGGATGGAAGGTTGGAAGAACTTGAGGGTTGGTTGGTGTTGTTGGAGGAAGACATGGACATCTTTGAAATTATGTCGGCAAGATTGGCCAATTGAGCACTCATGGCCTTGAATTGAGCCTTATAGCCCTCATCCCGTTTATCCACAGTGGCTCTAAGCTCGTCAAGTTGATTGGTGGGAGGTGCAGAGGTTTGGTTAGATTGTTGTCTATGGTGTGGTGCTTGGTACTTGGTGTAGTTATTTTGGTTTTGGTTGTGGTGATTTTGGTTGGCTTGGTAGTTGTTGTTGTTGTGGTGGTATTGAGATGAAGATTGGTTGTTGTTGTGATGAGAAAAAGAGTTGTTCCATCTTTGGATTTGATTGCTCCCTTGTGCATTATCCCTCTACCCTTGATGTTGATTACCACCATGAGGGTAGTGGTTTTGGCCTTGAGAAGGATAGGGTGGACGAGTGTTGTAATTCACATTGGCCACTACAAGGGCATATTCCTCTTGAATTTGATGGCATTGATCGGTGTAATGTGTGGTGCTAGAGCACAAACCACAAATCCTAGGAGGGCCTTCAAGTTGAGCAACTGGAAGTGGGGCTTGGACGGCTTGGATGGAGTAGAATTCCTTTTGATCCTTTTGCATTTGTGTGAGGATGGTGGTCATATCCCCAAGTGCTTTGGTTAGGCTTGATTCGGAAGGGGACGGTTCTACCACACCCTTGAGAGGATTACTTCTCACCCTTGTATGGTGTGTAGTTTCGGCAACATTCTTTATCAAACTCCAAGCTTCTCCCTCCGTCTTGTTTTTCGAAAGGGAACCACCGCTAGAAGCGGTGAGCAATCTTCTATCTTCCACACAAAGACCTCCGGTGAAGTAGCTAATGAGCAAGTGAGTGTTCATTCCATGGTGTGGACAAGATTCCAATAGCCTCTTGAACCGAGACCAATACTCGTAAAAATTCTCTTGGTCTCTTTGCATTATACCCGAAATCTCCTTCCGGATGTAGTCTGTCTTCTCCGGTGGGAAGAATTTATCTAGAAACTCTCTTCTCAAGAAATCCCAATTGGTAGCAATCTCATCCGATAGCGAATAAAACCATGTCTTTGCTTGCGCTTCAAGAGAGAAAGGGAAAGCAAAATCCATGATAGCCACCTCATCAGCTCCATGCCTCGAGCCGTAAAACAAGCAACTTGAAAATTCTTTAGATGTCGGATGGGGTCTTGACCCAGTAACCCATGATACTTAGGCAGTAGATTTATCAAGCTACTCTTCAATTCAAAGTTTGGATCAAGGTTAGGATACCTTGCTTGCAATGGTTGAAGTACAATATCCGGAGCTCATTGCTCATGTAAAGTGATCCGGCGTGGCTCCGCCATGTATGGTTCACCTGTAGGATGCAAAGATGTATTAGTAGTGCCAACAGAAGAATACGAAGTAGCAGACTCCAAGTCACTCTCGGTACCATCTAGTGATTCAGTATGTTCCTCAAGAGAGGCCGAAGTACTAGCCGTATAGTCCAACCGCCGTCTAGCTTGCCGAGTGTGTAACAAAGTTCTTTCAATCTCGGGATCAAAATCGGCTAAACTAGAATTCGGTTGAGATCGAGTCATCAAACTTGAGAGTCATAGCACAAAAATAAAAGAAGCTAAACTATAGCTAAGTATTGAAAGCAAACAAAGTATCTACAATATTCACATATTCACATAACCAATATCAAGGCATATGTTACAACCATTCCCCGGCAACGGCGCCAAAAATTTGATACGGGAGGATTGTCGGTAAGAGATTTTCTCAATGAAGTTGCGTTGTAAGTATAGCTCTACCAACAATAATCCTCGAGGATCAAATTTAGAAAGGAATTGGTTGTCACAAGTTCAACCCCAATAAAATAACCGAAGTATTCAAAGCTCGGGTCGTCTCACAAGGAATGGGCAAACATGTACTTCAACATTGGTTAGAAATCTAGGGTTGTAAGTTATGAGCGAGAAAATAAACTAGAAATCTTAACAAGCAAGTAATCTAAAGTGCAAAGAACTAATTCAAATAACCAAACAAGATGTGAGCAATTTCAAACTAAGAAGACAACATTCAATTTAATTATACTCTCAACTAGACAATAGCTACAACTAAAGCCAGACAATTAAGAATTTGGGTTTTCAAATATGAATAATAAAAGCAACTCTTAGCTAGGCATGGGAATTGAGGTCACTATCCTTGTGTAATAACCATATCTTGACAATTATGAGGAACCAAACTCATTAAGTCTACTTCTATACTTGAAGTAAGTTAAATGGCTTGGTCAACATCTACCCATAAGGTCTAACCTCACTACTAATTAACCTAGTAGTAGGCTAGTGTCAATGGCTATCAAATTGACCACTAAGGGTTCCCAAATCATCAAATCCATTAGGCCCAATGACTCAAGTTTACCCAATTCCCTTGGCCTAAGCCAAGAGTAAAAAGAACTACTCCATAATCAAGGCAAACAATTCATCAAATACTTGGTAAGCATTAACAAAAGACATGTTCAAATTGCGAATGGATTGAAATTAACAAATACCCACTAATAAATATCAACTTACAATCACTCAAACAACACCATTAAGCATAGAAATCATCAATGTAACATCAACAAGTCAAGATTCACAACATTCATGCAATGGGTATAAAGTGACAATTGAAAGAATCCATAAACTAACACAAGATCTAAGCAAAAGTATACTAAGGGATTCAAATTAAACGATCAAAACTAGTAATTAGCAAAATCCAATTCAGATTCAACAAGGGAAGATCAAATTAAAGCTAGATCTAGAGAGGAACAAAGGTTTCTCTCTCTAGAAGAACAAAGAACCCAAAAAACTAGAAAAATGTGTCTTAGTGTAAAATGATTGTACCCCCCTTCTCCCTAGCATCCTTGGGTCTTTTTCCCTGTAGAAACAGCTTGAAATTGGGCCTCATGAGCCTCAGAAATCGCCAGGCACAATTTCCTTTAATGAGGTCATGTGCAGCTTCCTGTGCGTGCGCGCCATGCGTGCGTGCGCGCCGATTGCTTTTGTGATCCACGTGTGCGTGCCAAGTGCGCGTGCGCGTCGGTTGGAATTCTCTGGCTTGCGTGGATGCGTCCATCCTTGCGCGCCGCTTCCAGCTATCCTCATCCACGCGTGCGCGTGATTTGCACGTGCGCGTTGATGCTGCAGTTCCCAAAATCCAAATCTTCATGTTCCTTCCTCTTGTGCATGCTTTTCTTCTCTCTTCTAGGCCACTCTTACCCTATTAATTCTGAAATCACTCAAAAAATAGTCACGGCATTGAATGGCAATAAAAAGGATCAAAATATAGCAGTTCTAAGGCAAAACAAGCATGTTTTCTATTATGGAGCAATATTAGGAAGTGAACACAAAACCATGCATTTCTTGTGAATAAGCGCGAGAAATATTGACAAAACCCCCAAATTAAGCACAAGATAAACCACAAAATTGGGGTTTATCAATGGATCAATTATAGATTTCATTCTTCTTCTTTCTTTTCTCTTGATTTACTAGAAAGCTTTCGATCTTAAATCAATTGGTTAGTTGTCTTGGAAAAGAAACTCTCCATAATTGGATCTCCTCTGAGCCTTGGAAAAGGGATGAGGAGATCATGTTAGAATTGCTTTCTCATGTTGGACCAAATTGGGGTTTGGATGGATATAGTGACATATAATCCTACCAATACTTTGAATTGGAAATACATGTGGTATAATCAGTGACCATACTTCATCTCTTCCCATGAGCAATTAAATCAAGGAATTGGACAATTGTTCAAGCTTAGAGAGATTGGGTTGCCAAGGAATTGGGATCCAATCACTTAAGATTGCCAAGGAGATCAATGAATGCATTGATTGAGGAAGAGATGAGAATGAACTTGATCTGGAGAATGCAACATCTCCTAAGCCCAATGAATTCCCCATTTCTGATCTTACCCATTCTCTTTACCTTCTGCCATTTACTTTTATGTCCATCTCCCTAAATTCCCATTTAAGATTCTGCAATTTATTTTCTGCAATTTACTTTCCACTATTTATTTCCAGCATTTACATTTTCTGTCATTTGCTTTCTCGCCATTTAATTTGCTGTAATTATCAACTCAACTTCTACTTAGCTCAATTAGAACATTCCTCCAATTAAAGTTGCTTGACCAATCAATCCCTGTGGGATTCGACCTCACTCTATTGTGAGTTTTTACTTGACGACAATTCGGTATACTTGCCGAAGGGAAATTTGTTGAGAGGCATGTTTTCGTGCATCAGAAACATGAAACCATGCTTGAAATCCCTTCTCACACTTGAGTAGAATCTGGGTTTTGGTGATTGGATATGGTGACATATAATCCACCCTCTACCTGGACCTATAATGATGTGTGGTATAATCAGGGACCAAGCATATCTCTCTTCATGAGCAATTAGACCAAGGAATTGGCTGATTATCAAGATTTGAGAGATTCAGTCACCAAGGGATTGGGGCTCAATCAATCATGATTGCCAAGAGGTCAATGAGTTACATGATTGAAGATGAGATGAACTAGATTTAATCCCAAGAGAACAATATCTCCCAATCTCAATGAATTCCCCTATTCTTATCTTCCACATTCTTTATAGCTTTGTTTGCAATTCTGTTAATCCCCATTCCCATTTACAATTCAGTCATTTACATTTCTGCACTTTATATTCTTTTATGCACCTTACTTCTTCTCTTTATTTTTGAGTCATTTACTTCCCTGTTCATTTTCAATCCTGCAATCATACTCTCTATTGCCTAGCTTGACTAATTCACCAATTAATTAACATTGCTCAAATCTACCAATCTCTATGGATACGATCCCACTCCACTGTGGGTTATTACTTGATGATAACTTTGGTGCCCTTGCCAAGAGAACAGATTCATTATAAAAATATTTGTGGGGTGTAAATTCCAGCCGATCAAGTTTTATGGTGCCGTTGCTGGGGATTTGTTTGAATTTGAAAATTACTAAATTGATCGGAGATCTAGATTAAGCTTTTTAATTACTTTGTTATATTCTTTTCAGTTTCTTTTCCCATCTCTTATTCTGTTTTGCTTTCGCTTTAGTCATTTTAGTTACTCATTGTTCATATTTCCATTAGTATCATCAATTGCATCAACCAAGCTAACTACTAACCTCAACAAGAATTTTCACTTCACTTATCCTCTGCTAGCTCTTTGCTGAATGTATGACAGGTTGAAGGGGAGAAACTTCATCATCCTTCGATAGTGAACCTGAGAGGACCTTCCATAGATTAAGGAGGGAAGCAAGAGATAAATTCATAGTAGGAGAGGAAGTAGTGGTGGAAGATCTGAGAACCACTATGGAGGAAGAGATATATAACCATGTTGGAGAGGAAGCTGGCAATCATATTGGGCAAGAGAGGAGAGTCTTAGGCTCATACATCAACCTAAATCCAGGAAACTATGGCAGCAGCATTCTGAAGCCAACAATTCATGCTAACAACTTTGAGTTGAAACCTCAACTCATCACACTTGTCCAGAATAATTGTTCATATGGAGCGGGTGCCTAGGAGGACCCAAACCAACATCTCACTACATTCTTGAGGAAATGTGACAATGTAATGTCCAATGGTGTACACCCTAACACCTACAAGCTACTTTTGTGCCCTTTCTCACTCAGAGATAAGGCAGAAAAGTGGTTGGAAGCATTTTCCAAGGAGAGCTTGACTACATGGGAGGAGGTTGTAAACAAGTTCCTAGCAAGATTTTACCCACCACAGAGAGTCAATAGGTTGAGAACTGAGGTGCAAATATCCAGGCAGCAAGATGGTGAAACACTTTACGAGGCCTAGGAGAGGTTCAAAGACTTGACAAGGAAATACCCCCCGGATATGTTCAACAAATGGGTTTAACTACACATCTTCTATAAAGAGCTATCATATTGATGAGCGGATAATTTATACGCTTTTGGCATTGTTTTTACATAGCTTTTAGTGTGTTTTAGTGACTTTTTAGTATATTTTTATTAGTTTTTATGCAAAAATGACATTTCTTGACTTTACTATGAGTTTGTGTATTTTTCTATAATTTTAGGTATTTTCTGGCTGAAATTGAGGGACCTGAGCAAAAGTTTGATTCAAAGGCTGAGAAAGGATTGCAGATGCTGTTGGATTCTGACCCTCCTGCACTCGAAGTGGATTTTCTTGAGCTACAGAAGCCCAACTGGCGCGCTCTCAATTGCGTTGGAAAGTAAACATCTTGGGCTTTCTAGCAATGTTTAATGTTCCATACTTTGCCCGAGATTTGATGGCCCAAACTGGCGTCCAAACGCCCACCAGAGACCCTTTTCTGGCGTAAAATACCAGAACTGGCACCAGAACTGGAGTTAAACGCCCAAACTGGCATCCAAGCTGGTGTTTAACTCTAAGGATGGCCTATGCATGTGAAAGCTTCAAAGCTCAACCTAAACACACACCAAGTGGGCCCCGGAAGTGGATTTCTACACTATCTACTCATTTTCTGTAAACCCTAGTAACTAGTTTAGTATATATAGCACTTTTTACTATTGTATTAGAGAGGGCAAACATAGTCTCTGATCTATCTAAATCTACTCCCAGTTTCATGAATGAAACAAGGTCCTCCATAAGAAATTTGGAGGCACTAGTGGGTCAGCTGAGTAAAAGAGTTACTGAAACTCCTCCTAATACTCTCCCAAGCAATACAGAAGAGAGTGCAAGGCCATAACTATAACCAAAATGGCCAAACCTGGAGAGAGTGAAAAGGCAGTGATTCCCAGTGAGAAAGACCTCAAGAGATGTCCACTGACCAATAAGGAGTTCCCTATTGAGGAACCAAAGGAATCTGAGGCTCACACAGAGACCATAGAGATTCCACTGAACTTACTATTGTCATTCATGAGCTCTGATGAGTATCCTTCCTCTAAAGAGGACGAAGATATTGTTGAAGAGCAAGTTGCTCAGTATCTAGGAGAAATCATAAAGCTGAATGCCAAGTTAGTTGTTAATGAGACTTGGGAGGATGAACCTCTATTGCTCATCACTGAATACCTGGATTCAGCAGACATTACCTCAAAAGAAACTGGATCCCAGAAAGTTCTTAATACCTTGCACCATAGGCACCATGACCTTTGAGAAGGCTCTGTGTGACCTGGGGTCAGGTATCAACCTCATGCCACTCTCTGTAATGGAGAAACTAGGGATCTTTGAGGTGCAAGCTACAAGAATCTCACTAGAGATGGAAAACAAATCAATGAAACAGGCTTATGGACTTGTAGAGGATGTCTTAGTGAAGGTTGAAGGCCTTTACATCCCTGCTGACTTCATAATCCTAGACACGGGGAAGGATGAGGATGAATCCATCATTTTTGGAAGACCCTTCCTAGCCACAGCAAGGGCTGTGATTGATGTGGACAGAGGAGAGTTATTCCTTCAATTGAATGAGGACTACATTGTGTTTAAGACTCAAGGATCTTCTTCTGTAAACATGGAGAAGAAGCATGAAAAGCTTCTCTCAATACAGAGTCGGACAGAGCCCCCACACTCAACTTCTAAGTTTGGTGTTGGGAGGCCACAATCATGCTCTGAGCATCTGTGAAGCTCTGTAAGAGCTTTGATAAACCCATATTTTACGGTTTATCTTGTGCTTAATTGAGTGGATTTTATCAACTCTTCACCCACTTATTCATACTATTTGCATGGTTTTGTATTTGCCTTCCTAATTATGTGCTTTGATTGAAAACATGCTTCTTTGACCTTAATTTTATTAATATTAATTCTCCTCTTATACCATTAGATGCCTTGATATGTGTGTTAAGTGTTTTCAGAGATTACAAGGCAGGAATGGCTCAGAGGATGGAAAGGAAGCATGCAAAAGTGGAAGGAATACAAGAAGTTGGAGAAACTGCTAAGCTGTCCAGCCTGACCTCTTCACACTCAAACGGCTAGAACTTTAGCTACAGAAGTCCAAACGACGCGGTTCCAGTTGCATTGGAAAGCTAACGTCCGGGGCTTCGATTTGATATATAATTTGTCATAGCTGCCCCGACGCCAGGTGACGCAAATGCGTGGGTCACGCGGACGCGTGACCTGGCCGGAACGCAACCCGCGCGGCCGCGTGAGCCATGCGGCCGCGTCACTTTTCCGCGACCTGTACGGACCAGAAAACGCTGGAAGTGATTTCTGGGCTGTTTCTGACCCAGTTTTCGGCCCAGACAGATTAGAGGCTATAAAGTGGGAGAATGCATCCATTCATAATCAGGCACTCATAATTCACTTCTCATGATTTAGATTAGTTTTGAGAGGGGTTCTCTCCTCTCTCTCTTAGGATTAGGATTAGAAATTAGGATTTTTAGAAACTAGGATTTAGGACTTCTCTTAGTTTTAGGAGTGACTCTCAATCCCAGGTTCTTTATTTTTATTTATTTTTCCAATTAAATTTATGAACTCTTCCATGTTACAGATAACTCTTTTGTTAATATTATTTGAGGTATTTCAGTTATTATTGCTTTCTTTTATTTACAT
>NC_029774.3:84505347-84505843 GCF_000817695.3 Arachis duranensis | reverse complement strand
AACCCTCAACCACCATACCAACCACCTTATGAGCCATATGAACCATATATAGAACCACCCCAATTCCAATCCAATTACTCACAAGAACCACCACTTCAATATTCACCATCTCCATATCCATCAATCCAAGAGCATTATGATCCTACTTATGAAAACCGAGTGCATCAAGAGGCAAAGGATCGTCTCAAGGAAACAATGGATCGATTTCAGGCAACCACTCAACAACTGGGGCAAGTATTAATTCAATGGGCTTCTAGATGCCTAAATATACAAGGCTCAGCCACAACTCCATGTGGACAGTCTAGTGAAGAGCATAGCATAAAGGAGATACCAGAAACTTCAGTGGACAAGACAGAGCATGAATTCATACTAGAACAAGTAGAAGAAGCTATCATTGTTCAAGAAGAAGAGTTGGTTGAAGACTTAGGAGACGCAGAACCTCCATGGGAAAGACAAGACATAGAGCCTCCTTCCAAGACGGTTGAAATTGATGCTA
>NC_029774.3:84504663-84505012 GCF_000817695.3 Arachis duranensis | reverse complement strand
TAGCTTTCTAATCCCACTTGAATATGGGCTACTGGAGACGGATGGTCAACTTAGAGCTCTTTGTGGCATCAAGAGTAAAAGAAAGATGGTTAGTGGTAAGAATTGTCCTGCAACGTTCATCATGGTTGGAAGCTTTAAGCTTAAACGTAAAGGTTGGTATAGAGCTCAACTGAATAGGTCTAGGAAGTTGTTTGGCCACTTTAGTGAGAATTCAGATTGCTTGCTACTCGGATGGAATCATGATAATCAACACGAAGACGGGTGTAAAAGCAAGATTTGGGATCCTGGAATCTGTTCTGACATCCAACACCCCGGGAGCCTAAGAATCTTTTTGAAGCTGCTCAAGGGT
>NC_029774.3:84504063-84504411 GCF_000817695.3 Arachis duranensis | reverse complement strand
ATTTTATTATATTGAACCTGGAGTTTTGCATCACATTCATATTAACACTGCATTCTGCATCTTTTCAGATTAAAAAAAAAAAAGCGAGCACGCGACGTGACCGCATCAGCGACGCGTCCGCATCGCAAGGAGATGAGAGAATAATAAATTGAATAGAGAGTTACGCAGGAGCAGGGCTGGAGGCGCGCTATTAGCACAAATTAACTCCATGCGAACGCATCGATGATGCATCCGCGTCATTTGAAAAAATAGCCTCCCACGCGACCGCGTCACCCACGCGGCCGCGTGACCTGAAATCGGCGTAAAAAGGGTGTATGGCCGAAAGTTGAGCTGGAATTGGGCTGGACC
>NC_029774.3:84502704-84503959 GCF_000817695.3 Arachis duranensis | reverse complement strand
CCACCCGCGCGATCGCGTCGACCACGCGACCGCGTCACCCTGGATTTTGGCAATACTGACATTTTGAACAGAGAGTTGTGCGGCCGCGAGGCTGCACTCGCGCCACTAGCACAAATCGAGTCACGCGATCGCGTGCCCCACGCGTCCGTGTCACCCAATCTTATCGCGCACCACGCGACCGCGTCACCCACGCGACCGCGTCGCCAGCGTCGCACAACCTATCCAGATTAGTGCCAATTTTCTTATCTTCTCTTTTCTAATCCTAATTTCTTCCTTCTCTCTCCTTTCTCACTTTCTTTTTTCTTCTCATCCTTTTTCCCTCTCATTTTATTTTGCTTCATTTATTTGCATATTTCATTCATTGCATTATTCTCATTGGTGTTGGAGTTTTATTTGGATAAGTGCCTTATTTTATTTGAGCACATGGCTACTCGGAGAAGAGATTTGACAATTGACATTTACTTATGTCTCTCATATACATTTGGATTACATTATTTTCATCCCTATTTTAACTTGCACACCCAATGTATTTGGGATTATCATTCACAATTGTCACCATTACACATGCTCTTTAATTTGACACATTTATTACTTGATGCTTGAGCTATGACTCTCATGCCTATTATTTGCATATTTTTACCCTCTTGCATCTAATTATTTTGAATTGCTCTTTATTGTTGTCTTCCCTACATGTTGTAGCTACCATGTAGATGGACTATCATCTTTCCTTTGGCATTCTTTATCACTTGGAATTTCCTCCCTTCTGGTCTTATTTTTCTATATTTCACACTCTTCCTTTTTCTTCTTCCTTAGGCATGGGAACCAAGAAAGGAAAAGAGAAGGCCACTGACAAGACACCAGCAAGGAAAGGAACCAAGAGATCTCCAACCAAGGCGCCTCCATCTACAAGCGTCAGTTGGAGCAACCCGTCCACCTGCACATCTCAGCATGCACCGAGGACGGTGCAATCTTTAAGTGTGGGGAGGTCGATACCGATCTCCATGGGTTAGTTACTCCTTGACTCAACACCAATATTTTATTTTATTTGTTTGTTCATTGTTGCATTTGCATGTTTGATTGCATATTTGTTTAATTTTTGCATATTTTACCACTTGGTTGAAGTAATATTTTCTTTTTCAAGAAACCTTTTAGAAAATTTCACTAATTTGAATAAAATTTAATGTTACACTTGTTTGAAGAGATATTATACTGGAACATGGTTTAGAACTCGAACACACAAAACCTGTGAGATTTT
>NC_029774.3:84495077-84502565 GCF_000817695.3 Arachis duranensis | reverse complement strand
TAAGTTATTTGAAAATTTGGGAAGCATGCTCATGTGAAATCAAAATAATTAAATTACCATGTGCATTAAAAAAAATAAAAAATATTAAGTAATTAAATAAGGGGATACAAAAAAAAAAAAGAAAAATAATATTACCCCAAAATGCAAAATAAAAAGAATCAATGCACATGGGACAAAATTCAACAAAATAAGTTTGATACATGAGCATGTAATACAAAAAGTGGGAAAATTTGGGTAGCTAGGTAAAGCATTTTAAATTTTATAAAGTATGTATGTGTTAGGTTAGAAAGTATGATTAGAGAAGAGTAGAGTGATTAACCCTATACACTTGAGAGATTAGAGTGCATATACACTTCCTGTGAGGGTTCAGTGCTTAATTCTATGTTCCCTGCTTTCATGAGCTATCTTCTTACAAGTTTACTTGTCTTTATTTTATATGATTGGAATTAGTGGAATTTGAATTATTTTTGTCTTAAGGAACTTATTTATTTTTAACCAAGTAGGTAGAAACATTTTAGCATGTAGTTGCATTTATAGGTTGCATTTCATACATTCTTACCATTCCTCTTCATCTTTATAGTTTCTCTTGAGCTTAGCATGAGGACATGCTATTGTTTAAGTGTGGGGAGGTTGATAAACCCATATTTTACGGTTTATCTTGTGCTTAATTGAGTGGATTTTATCAACTCTTCACCCACTTATTCATACTATTTGCATGGTTTTGTATTTGCCTTCCTAATTATGTGCTTTGATTGAAAACATGCTTCTTTGACCTTAATTTTATTAATATTAATTCTCCTCTTTTACCATTAGATGCGTTGATATGTGTGTTAAGTGTTTTCAGAGATTACAAGGTAGGAATGGCTCAGAGGATGGAAAGGAAGCATGCAAAAGTGGAAGGAATACAAGAAGTTGGAGAAACAGCTAAGCTGTCCAGCCTGACCTCTTCACACTCAAACGGCTACAACTTTAGCTACAGAGATCCAAACGACGCGGTTCCAGTTGCGTTGGAAAGCTAACGTCCGGGACTTCGATTTGATATATAATTTGCCATAGCTGCCCCAACGCCAGGCAACGCGAACGCGTGGGTCACGAGGACGCGTGACCTGGCAGGAACGCAACCCGCGCGGCCGCGTGAGCCATGCGGCCGCGTCACTTTTCCGTGATCTGTACGGACCAAAAAATGCTGGAAGTGATTTCTGGGCTGTTTCTGACCCAATTTTCGGCCCAGAGAACACAAATTAGAGGCTATAAAGTGGGGGAATGCATCCATTCATAATCAGCCACTCATAATTCACTTCTCATGATTTAGATTAGTTTTGAGAGGGGTTCTCTCCTCTCTCTCTTAGGATTAGGATTAGAAATTAGGATTTTTAGAAACTAGGATTTAGGACTTCTCTTAGTTTTAGGAGTGACTCTCAATCCCAGGTTTTTTATTTTTATTTATTTTTCCAATTAAATTTATGAACTCTTCCATGTTACAGATTACTCTTTTGAATTAATATTATTTGAGGTATTTCAGTTATTATTGCTTTCTTTTATTTACATAATTATTGCCTCCCATCTGAATGCATTTTTATTCCAGCAGTTTCAATTTTCTTTCCTTTTGGCTTTGGTTAAATAATTGGTGACTCTAGAGTTATCAAACTCATTGTTGATTGAAAATTGGAATTCATCCACTTAACTTACCTTCATAGTTAGAGGTTAACAAAGTGGGAGAAAAATCCAATTCTCGTCACAATTGATAAGGATAACTAGGAAACGACCTCCAGTTCTTATACCTTGCCAAAGGTTTATTTTACAGCTATTGTTATTTTATTTTACTTGTCATATAATATATTCCCACCTTACTTCCAAAACCCCAATTTCACCTTTTTCATAGCCAATAATAAGAACATACCTCCCTGCAATTCCTTGAGAAGACGACCCGAGGATTAAATACTCGGTTATCAATTTTAAAGGGGTTTGTTACTTGTGACAACCAAAACGTTTGTACGAAGGGATTTTTGTCGGTTTAGAGACTATATCTACAACGCGACTGTTTTTATGACATTCTTTACTGGCAAAAATCCCAACGTCAAGCTTCCTGTCAAGTTATTGACATTAAAGAAGTGCTTATTGGGAGGCAACCCAATTTTATTTATCTATATTAATTACTTTTTCATTTTATTTTCCATTGTTATTATATGTTTTCTTTAGGTTGATGATCATGTGAAGTCACAAAAATAGCTACAGAATTAAAGCAGAATAAAAAATAGCATCAAAAATAGCACACCCTGGAGGACAAGCTTACTTGCATTTAAACACCAGTAAGGATAGCAAAATGGGCATTTAACGCCTGGTCTGGCAGCATTCTAGGCGTTAAACACTAGAAATGGCAGCCAGACTGGCGTTTAATGCCAGAAAAGAGTGTATGGTGTCTGGCTGGCGTTAAACGCCAGTAAGGGTAGCAGAATGTGCGTTTAACGCCCAGTCTGGTAGTATTCTGGGCGTTAAACGCCAGAATTGGCAGCCAGCCTGGCGTTTAACGCTAGGAAAGGCAACAAAGCTGGCGTTTAATGCCATAAATGGCACACAGAGGGCATTTAAATGCCAGAAAGGTGCAGGGATGAGAAATCCTTGACACCTCAGGATCTGTGGACCCCACAGGATCCCTACCTACCCCAACTCATTCTCCACCTTCTTCACACCTTTCCATAACAATCTTCTCCAAACACCATTCACCTATCAAATCCTACCCTCTTTCCCAAAATCTCTTCACCACTCACATCCATCCACTATTTCCCAAAATAAACCCCACCTACCTCACCATTCAAATTCAAAACCATTTCCCTCCCAAACCCCCCCTTTTCACACGGATTCCCTCCTTCTCTTACACTATAAATACCTGATGAGCGGATAATTTATACGCTTTTTGGCATTATTTTTAGTATGTTTTTAGTATGTTTTAGTTAGTTTCTATTCTATTTTTATTAGTTTTTAGTTAAAATTCACTTTTCTGGACTTTACTATGAGTTTGTGTAGTGTTTTTCTGTGATTTCAGGTATTTTCTGGCTGAAATTGAGGGACCTAAGCAAAAATCTGATTCAGAGGCTGAAAAGGATTGCAGATGCTGTTGGATTCTGCCCTTCCTGCACTCGAAGTGGATTTTCTGGAGCTACAGAAGCCCAATTGGCGCGATCTCAATTGTGTTGGAAAGTAGATATCCTGGGCTTTCCAGCAATGTATAATAGTCCATACTTTGCTCGAGATTTGATGGCCCAAACAGGCGTTCCAAGTCAGCTCAATAATTTTGGCGTAAAACGCCGGAACTGGCACAAGAATGGGAGTTAAACGCCTAAACTGGCACAAAAGCTGGCGTTTAACTCCAAGAAGAGCCTTTACACATGAAAGCTTCAATGCTCAGCCCAAGCACACACCAAGTGGGCCCGGAAGTGGATTTTTATGTAATTTACTCATCTTTGTAACCCCTAAGCAACTAGTTCTCTACAAATAGGACCTTTTGCTATTGTATTTTCATCTTTTGATCACTTTAGATCTCTAGATCATCTTTGGACATCTAGTTCTTAGATTATGGGGGCTGGCCTCTCGGCCATGCCTAGACCTTGTTCTTGTGTATTTTCAACGGTGGAGTTTCTACACACCATAGATTAAGGTGTGGAGCTCTGCTGTACCTCGAGTATTAATGCAATTACTATTGTTCTTCTATTCAATTCGGCTTATTCTTGTTCTAAGATATCACTTGTTCCTCAACTTGATGAATGTGATGATCCGTGACACTCATCATCATTCTCACCTAAGAATGTGTGCCTGACAACCACCTCCGTTCTACCTTACATTGAGCGGATATCTCTTGGATCCCTTAATCGGAATCTTCGTGGTATAAGCTAGAATTGATGGCGGCATTCAAGAGAATCCGGAAGGTCTAAACCTTGTCTGTGGTATTCTGAGTAGGATTCAAGGATTGAATGACTGTGACGAGCTTCAAACTTGCGATTGTGGGGCGTTAGTGATAGACGCAAAAGAATCACTGGATTCTATTCCGACATGATCGAGAACCGACAGCTGAATAGCCGTGCTGTGACAGAGCGCGTTGAAAATTTTCACTGAGAAGACGGGACTGTAGCCATTGACAACGGTGATGCCCAACATACAGCTTGCCATGGAAAGGAGTAAGAAGGATTGGATGAAGACAGTAGGAAAGCAGAGAGACGGAAGGGACAAAGCATCTCAATACGCTTATCTGAAATTCTCACTAATGAATTACATAAGTATCTCTATCTTTATTTTATGCTTTATTCATAAATCATCTATAACCATTTGAATCTGCCTGACTGAGATTTACAAGATGACCATAGCTTGCTTCATACCAACAATCTCCCTGGGATCGACCCTTACTCGCCTAAGGTTTATCACTTGGACGACCCAGTGCACTTGCTGGTTAGTTGTGCGAAGTTGTGATAAAGAGTTGAGATTGCAATTGAGTGTACCATGTTGATGGCGCCATTGATGATCACAATTTCGTGCACCAAGTTTTTGGCGCCGTTGCCGGGGATTGTTTGAGTTTGGACAACTGACGGTTCATCTTGTTGCTTAGATTAGGTATTTTTCAGAATTTTTAAGAATGAATTCTAGTGTTTCAAGGTGATGTTCTTATATGTCTAATTCCTTTAGACTAAAGCTTTAGACTAACATTGCATGATTCCTGGAATTCTTATTAAAAATTTTGAATCTCTTTGTTTTCTTCTCCATATAATTTTCAAAAAATCCAAAAAAAAAATTACAAAATCATAAAAACCAAAAATATTTCTTGTTTGAGTCTAGTGTCTCATTTTAAGTTTGGTGTCAATTGCATGTTTCTGTTTTTCTTGCATTTATCATGTCTCTTCATTGATCTTCAAGTTGTTCTTGATGATTTACTTGCTTTGATCTTTAAATTCTCTTGTTTTGTGTGTTTTGTTGTTTCTCATATGCATTCTCAATTTGTTAGTGTCAGTAGTATACAAACTTCTAAGGTTGGTGTGTTGCATGCATTGTTTATTTGATTTTAGTTGCATTTTGATTTTTCCTCATCATAAAAAAAATTCAAAAAAATTTTTTTAATTTGTGTCTTTTCAAGTCAATAATACAGAGAATTGAAGATTCAGAACATTCAGCAGAGGAATTACACAGAAAAAGATGGGCGTTCAAAATGCCCAGTGAAGAAGGAAAACTGGCGTTTAAACGCCAGCCAGGGTACCTGGCTGGGCGTTTAACTCCCAAAAGGGTAGCATTTTGGGCGTTAAACGCCAGAATGTATACCATTCTGGGCGTTTCACACCAGGATGGCACAAGGGGGAAGATTTTGTTTTTAATTCAAATTTTTTCAAGTTTTCAAAATTTTTCAAAATCAAATCTTTTTCAAATCATATCTTTTCAATCATATATTTTCAAAATCAATTTCTTTCCATTTTCAAAAATACTTGCTAACAATTAATGGTTTGATTCAACATTTCAAGTATGTTGCCTTAAAGGTTTAATGTTTGAATCATATCTTTTCTTGTTGGCCAAGTCATTGATTTTAAAAATCAAATCTTTTTAAATTGTTTTTCAATCATATCTTCTCAATGATATCTTTTTAAAACTATATATTTTCAATCATATCTTTTTAATCACATCTTTTTCAAAATAAGTTTTCAATCATATCTTTTTGATTTCTAATTTCAAAATCTTTTTCAAAAATCACTTTATCTCTTTCCTAATCATATTTTTTGAAAATCATTCTTCAATTTTTCAAAATGTTTTTAAAATCTTTTTAATTTATTTTCGAAAATTTCTTCCTCTCTTCTCACATCCTTCTATTTATGGACTAACATGTACAATTCGAACTCTATCTTACTAAGTTCGAATTCTTCTACCTCTTTCTTCTATTTTTCTTTTCCTCTGACACCTCAAGGAATCTCTATACTGTGGCATAGAGGATTCCATATTTTCTTGTTCTCTTCTCTTTCATATGAGCAGGAGCAAAGACAAAGGCATTCTTGTTGAAGCTGACCCTGAACCTGAAAGGACCTTGAAGCGAAAGCTAAGAGAAGCTAAAGCACAACTCTTTGTAGAGGACCTAACAGAAATCTTCAAACAAGAAGAAGACATGGCAGCCAAAAACAACAACAATGCCAACACTGCAAGGAAGGTGCTAGGTGACTTTACTGCACCTACTCCTGACTTCTATGGGAGAAGCATCTCTATCCCTGCCATTGGAGCAAACAACTTTGAGCTTAAGCCTCATTTAGTTTCTCTAATGCAACAGAATTGCAAGTTCCATGGACTTCCATTGGAAGATCCTCATCAGTTTTTAGCTGAATTCTTGCAAATCTGTGACACTGTTAAGACCAATGGGGTTGACCCTGAGGTCTACAGACTTATGCTATTCCCTTTTGCTGTAAGAGAAAGAGCTAGAATATGGTTGGACTCACAACCTAAAGAAAGCCTGAACTCTTGGGAAAAGCTAGTCAATGCCTTCTTGGCAAAGTTCTTTCCACCTCAAAAATTGAGTAAGCTTAGAGTGGAAGTCCAAACCTTCAGACAGATGGAAGGTGAATCCCTCTATGAAGCTTGGGAAAGATACAAACAATTGATCAGAAAGTGTCCTTCTGACATGCTTTCTGAGTGGAGCATCATAGGTATCTTCTATGATGGTCTGTCTGAACTGTCCAAGATGTCATTGGATAGCTCTGCTGGAGGATCTCTTCATCTGAAGAAAACACCTGCAGAAGCTCAAGAACTCATTGAAATGGTTGCAAATAACCAATTCATGTACACTTCTGAAAGGAATCCTGTGAACAATGGGACGAATAAGAAGAAAGGAGTTCTTGAGATTGATACTTTGAATGCTATATTAGCTCAGAACAAAATATTGACTTAGCAAGTCAATATGATTTCTCAAAGTCTGTCTGGAATGCAAGCTACACCAAGCAGTACTAAAGAAGCTTCATCTGAGGAAGAAGCTTATGATCCTGAGAACCCATCAATGGAAGAGGTGAATTACATGGGAGAACCCTATGGAAACACCTATAATCCTTCATGGAGAAATCATCCAAATCTCTCATGGAAGGATCAACAGAGACCTCAACAAGGTTTCAACAACAATAATGGTGGAAGAAACATGTTTAGCAATGGCAAGCCTTTTCCATCATCTTCTCAGCAACAGACAGAGGATTCTAAGCAGAGCCACTCTGACTTAGCAACCATGGTCTCTGATCTAATCAAAACCACTCAAAGTTTCATGACTGAAACAAGGTCTTCCATTAGAAACTTGGAGGCACAAGTGGGTCAGTTGAGTAAGAAAGTTACTGAACTCCCTCCTAGTACTCTTCCAAGCAATACAGAAGAGAATCCAAAAGGAGAGTGTAAGGCCATCAACATGGCCGAATTTGGAGAGGAGGAAGAGGCAGTGAACGCCACTGAGGAAGACCTCAATGGATGTCCACTGGCCTCCACTGAGTTCCC
>NC_029774.3:84492612-84494943 GCF_000817695.3 Arachis duranensis | reverse complement strand
GAGGACGAAGATGTCACTGAAGAGCAAGTTGCTAAGTACCTTGGAGCAATCATGAAGCTAAATGACAAGTTATTTGGTAATTAGACTTGGGAGGACGAACCCCCTTTGCTCACCAAAGAACTGAATGACTTGACTAGGCAGAGATTACCTCAAAAGAGACAGGACCCTGGAAAGTTCTCAATACCTTGTACAGTAGGCACCATGACCTTCAAAGAGGCTCTGTGTGACCTAGGGTCAAGCATAAACCTCATGCCTCTCTCTGTAATGGAGAAGCTAGGGATCTTTGAGGTACAAGCTGCAAGAATCTCACTAGAGATGGTAGACAATTCAAGAAAACAAGCTTATGGACTTGTAGAGGATGTTCTGGTAAAAGTTGAACACCATTACATCCCTGCTAATTTCATAGTCCTAGAGACTGGGAAGTGCATGGATGAATCCATCATCCTTAGCAGACCTTTCCTAGCCACAGCAAAGGCTGTGATTGATGTTGACAGAGGAGAATTAATCATTCAAGTGAATAAAGAATCCCTTGTGTTTAAGGCTCAAGGGTATCACTCTGTAACCATGGAGAGGAAGCATGAAGAGCTTCTCTCAAAATAGAGTCAAACAGAGCTCCCACAGTTAAACTCTAAGTTTGGTGTAGGGAGGCCTCAACCAACTTCTAAGTTTGGTGTTGAACCCCCACATTCAAACTCTAAGTTTGGTGTTGGGAGGTTCCAACATTGCTCTGAGTATCTGTGAGGCTCCATGAGAGCCCACTGTCAAGCTACTGACATTAAAGAAGCGCTTGTTGGGAGGCAACCCAATGTTATATTTATCTAATTTCCTTTGTTATTTTATGTTTTCTATAGGTTGATGATCATGGAAAGTCACAAAATCAATTGAAAAAGCTAAAACAGCATGAAAAATAGAAAGAAAAACAGACACCATGGAAAAAAAACTTGCTGGCATTTAAACGCCAGTAAGGGCAGCAAATGGGCGTTTAACGCCCAGTCTGGCACCATTCTGGGCGTTTAACGCCAAAAAGAGGCACCAAACTGGCGTTAAACGCCAGGAAAGGGCAAGAAGCTGGCGTTAAACGCCAGAAATGGGCACCAACCCGGCGTTTAACGCTAGAATTGGCATAAGGAGCATTTTTCTCGCCACTTGGTGCAGGGATGAATTTTCCTTGACATCTCAGGATCTGTGGACCCCACAGGATCCCCACCTACCCCACCACTCTCTCTCTTCTTCACCCATTCACCAATCACCTCAACACCTCTTCCCAAAAAAACCCCTCACCTATCAAATCCCACTATTCTCTTCACTACTCACATCCATCCTTTATAAAACCCCACCTACCTCACCATTCAAATTCAAACCACTTTCCCTCCCAAACCCACCCATCCATAACCGAACCCTACCCTCTCCCCACACATTGCTTTTTTTTTTTCCATAACCATTTATGGCATCTAAGGCCGGAGAAACCTCTAGAAAGAGGAAAGGGAAGGCAAAAGCTTCCACCTCCGAGTCATGGGAGATGGAGAGATTCATCTCAAGGGTGCATCAAGACCACTTCTATGAAGTTGTGGCCATGAAGAAGGTGGTCTCCGAAGTCCCTTTCAAACTCATAAAGAGTAAATATCCGGAGATCCGACATGAGATCCGAAGAAGAGGTTGGGAAGTTCTTACCAACCCCATTCAACAAGTCAGAATCTTAATGGTTCAAGAGTTCTATGCCAATGCATGGATCACCAAGAACCATGATCAAAGTGTGAACCCGGACCCAAAGAATTGGCTTACAATGGTTCGGGGGAATTTGTCACCTCTGTTATTCAGTCGGAATTGACATAGAGGGAGACATCCTCATTGATGAAGACAAGCCCATCACTAAGAAGAAGATGGAGCAAACAAGAGATCCCACTCATCATGAAATCCCTGAGATACCTCAAGGGATGCACTTTCCTCCACAAAACTATTGGGAGCAAATCAACACCTCCCTAGGAGAATTGAGTTCCAACATGGGACAACTAAGGGTGGAGCACCAAGAACATTCCATTCTCCTCCATGAAATTAGAGAAGATCAAAGAGTCATGAGAGAGGAACAACAAAGGCAAGGAAGAGACATTGAGGAGCTCAAGCACTCCATAGGATCTTCAAGAGGAAGAACAAGCCGCCGTCACTAAGGTGGACCCGTTCTTTAATCTCCTTGTTCTTTATTCTCCTGTTTTTCGAATTTTTATGCTTATGTTCATCATCTATGTTTCTGTCTTATGATCATTAGTGTCTTAGTGTCTATGCCTTAAAGTTATGAATGTCCTATGAATCCATCACCTTTCTTAAATAAAAAAT
>NC_029774.3:84477289-84492521 GCF_000817695.3 Arachis duranensis | reverse complement strand
ACAGATTAATCATTTTGATGTGGTGGCAATACTTTGACTTCTGAATGTATGCTTGAACAGTGCATATGTCTTTTGAATTTTTTGTTCATGAATGTGGGCTCTTGAAAGAATGATGAAAAAGGAGACATGTTACTGAGGATCTGAAAAATCATAAAAATGATTATTGAAGCAAGAAAAAGCAGTGAATTCAAAAAAAAAAAGAGAGATAGTACATGAAAAAAAAAGAAAAAAAGTAAAAGAAATAATAAAGTTGTGATCCAAGGCAAAAAGAGTGTGCTTAAGAACCCTAGACACCTCTAATTGGGGACTCTAGCAAAGCTGCGTCACAATCTGAAAAGGTTCACCCAGTTATGTGTTTGTGGCATGTATGTATCCGGGGATAATACTGGAAAACAGAGTGCTTTGGGCCACGGCCAAGACTCATAAAGTAGCTATGTTCAAGAATCATCATACTTAACTAGGAGAATCAATAACACTATCTGGATTCTGAGTTCCTATAGAAGCGCATCATTCTGAATTTCAAAGGATAAAGTGAGATGCCAAAACGGTTCAGAGGCAAAAAGCTAAAAGTCCCGCTCATCTAATTAATACTGATCTTCATAGATGTTTTTGGAATTCATTGCATATTCTCTTCTTTTTATCTTATTTGATTTTTAGTTGCTTGGGGACAAGCAACAATTTAAGTTTGGTGTTGTGATGAGCGGATAATTTATATGCTTTTTGGCATTGTTTTTAGTATGTTTTAGTTAGTTTTTATTATATTTTTATTAGTTTTTAGTTAAAATTCACTTTTCTGGACTTTAATATGAGTTTGTGTGTTTTTCTGTGATTTCAGGTATTTTCTGGCTGAAATTGAGGGACCTGAGCAAAAATCTGATTCAGAGGCTGAAAAGGACTGCAGATGCTGTTGGATTCTGATCTCCCTGCACTCAAACTGGATTTTCTGGAGCTACAAAAGCCCAATTAGCGCGCTCTCAATTGAGTTGGAAAGTAGACATCTTGGGCTTTCCAGCAATATATAATAGTTCATACTTTGCCCGAGATTTGATGGCCCAAACAGGCGATCCAAGTCAGCTCAAGAATTTTGGCGTAAAACACCGGAACTGGCACAAGAATGGGAGTTAAACGCCCAAACTGGCACAAAAGATGGCGTTTAACTCCAAGAAGAGCCTCTTCACATGAAAGCTTCAATGCTCAGCCCAAGCACACACCAGTGGGACCGGAAGTGGATTTTTATGTAATTTACTCATCTTTGTAAACCTTAAACTACTAGTTCTCTACAAATAGGACCTTTTGCTATTGTATCTTCATCTTTTGATCACTTTAGATCTCTAGATCATCTTTGGACGTCTAGTTCTTAGATTATGGGGGCTGGCCTCTCGGCCATGCCTGGACCTTGTTCTTATGTATTTTCAACGGTGGAGTTTCTACACACCATAGATTAAGGTGTGGAGCTCTGCTGTACCTCGAGTATTAATGCAATTACTATTGTTCTTCTATTCAATTCGGCTTATTCTTGTTCTAAGATATCACTTGTTCCTCAACTTGATGAATGTGATGATCCGTGACACTCATCATCATTCTCACATATGAACGTGTGCCTGACAACCACCTCCGTTCTACCTTAGATTGAGTGGATATCTCTTGGATCCCTTAATCGGAATCTTCGTGGTATAAGCTAGACCTTAATCAGAATCTTCGTGGTATAAGCTAGAATCCATTGGCAGCATCCTTGAGAATCCGGAAGGTCTAAACCTTGTCTGTGGTATTCTGAGTAGGATTCAAGGATTGAATGACTGTGACGAGCTTCAAACTCGCGCTCACTGGATTCTATTCTGACATGATCGAGAACCGACAGCTGCTTATCTGAAATTCTCACCAATGAATTACATAAGTATCTCTATCTTTATTTTATGCTTTATTCATAAATCATCTATAACCATTTGAATCTGCCTGACTGAGATTTACAAGATGACCATAGCTTGCTTTATACCAACAATCTCCGTGGGATCGACCCTTACTCGCGTAAGGTTTATTACTTGGACGACTCAGTGCACTTGCTGGTTAGTTGTGCGAAGTTGTGATAAAGAGTTGAGATTGCAATTGAGTGTACCATGTTGATGGCACCATTGATGATCACAATTTTGTGCACCAATACCCCTCTTCACTCCTTCATTTTCACACATCACCAACACTTCCTACCCCCTTGGCCGAACCCTTCACACACCTCCATCTCCTCTAATTCTTCTTCTTCTCCTCCTTTCTTTCTTCTTTTGCTCGAGGATGTGTAAACCTTTTAAGTTTGGTATGGGAATAAGCATTTCTTTTTGTTTTTCCATAACCATTAATGGCACCAAAGACCGGAGAAACCTCTAGAAATTAAAAAGGGAAGGCAATTGCTTCAACCTCCAAGTCATGGGAGATGGAGAGATTCATCTCAAAGGTCCATAAAGACCACTTCTATGAAGTTGTGACCAAGAAAAAGGTGATCCCCGACGTCCCCTTCAAGCTTAAAAAGAGCGAATATCTAGAGATCCGACGAGAGGTTCGGAGAAGAGGTTGGAAAGCTCTCACCAAGCCCATCCAACAAGTCAGAATCTTAATGGTTCAAGAGTTCTATGCTAATGCATGGATCACTAAAAACCATGATCAAAGTATGAACCCGAACCCAAAGAATTGGCTCACAATGGTTCGGGGAAAATACTTGGATTTCAGTCTGAAAACCGTGAGGTTGGCATTCAACATGCCAATGATGCAAGGAGATCTTCATCCTTTCACAAGAAGGATAAACTTTGATCAAAGGTTGGACCAAGTCCTCATAGATATCTGTGTGGAAGGAGCCCAATGGAAGAGAGACTCTAAAGGCAAGCCGATTCAACTGAGAAGGCTTGACCTCAAACCCATGGCTAGAGGATGGTTAGAGTTTATCCAACACTCTATCATTCCCACTAGCAACCAGTCCAAAGTAACCGTGGATCGGGCTATCATGATCCATAGTATCATGATTAGAGAGGAAGTGGAAGTTCATGAGATCATACCTCTAAAACTATACAAGGTGGCTGACAAGCCCTCCACTTTGGCAAGGTTAGCCTTTCCTCATCTCATCTGTCACCTATGCAATTCAGCCAAAATTGACATAGAGGAAGACATCCTCATTGAAGAGGAAAAGCCCATCACTAAAAAGAAGATGGAGCAAACAAGATAGCCCACTCTTGGACCTCAACAAGAGCATGATGAAGTTCCTCATCAAGAAATCCCTGAGATGCATCAAGGGATGCATTTTCCTCCACACAACTATTGGGAGCAACTCAACATCTCTTTAGGAGATCTGAGTTCCAATATGGAGTAGCTAAGGATGGAGCACCAAGAGCACTCCATTATCCTCCATGAAATTAAAGAGGACCAAAGAGCCATGAGAGAGGAGCAACAAAGGCAAGGAAGAGATATTGAGGAGCTTAAGCACTCCATAGGATCTTCAAGAGGAAAAACTAGCCGCCGTCACTAAGGTGGACCCGTTCTTAATTTCTTTGTTATTTGTTCTTCTGTTTTTTGGTTTTTACGCTTTATGTTTTGTCTATGTTTGTGCCTTTATTACATGATCATTAGTGTCTAGTATCTATGTCTTAAAGCTATGAATGTTCCATGAATCCTTCACATTTCTTAAATGAAAAATGTTTCTATTTGCAAAAGAACAAGAAGTACATGAATTTTGAATTTTATCTTGAAATTAGTTCAATTATTTTGATGTGGTGGCAACACTTTTTGTTTTCTGAATGAATACTTGAACAGTGCACATTTTTTATAGTGAAGTTTATGAATGTTAAAATTATTGGCTCTTGAAAGAATAAATGAAAAAAGAGGGATGTTATTGATGATCTGAAAAATCATAAAATTGATTCTTAAAGCAAGAAAAAGCAGTGAAAAATACAAAGCTTGCGAAAAAAATGGTAAAAAAAAAAGAAAAAAAAAGAAAAAGCAAGCAGAAAAAGCCAATAGCTCTTTAAACTAAAAGGCAAGAGCAAAAAGCCAGTAACCCTTTAAACTAAAAGGCAAGGGTAAAGAGGATCCAAGGCTTTGAGCATCAGTGGATAGGAGGGCCCAAAGGAATAAAATCCTGGCCTAAGCGGCTAAATCAAGCTGTCGCTTACCATGCACTTGTGTCATGAAGGTCCAAGTGAAAAGCTTGAGACTGAGTGGTTAAAGTCGTGATCCAAAGCAAAAAGAGTGTGCTTAAGAACTCTGGACACCTCTAACTGGGGACTCTAGCAAAGCTGAGTCACAATCTAAAAAGGTTCACCCAGTTATGTGTTTGTGGCATTTATGTACCCAGTGGTAATACTGGAAAACAAGATTCTTAGGGTCACGGCCAAGACTCATAAGTAGTTGTGTTCAAGAATCAACATACTAAACTAGGAGAATCAATAACACTATTTGAATTGTGAGTTCCTATAGATGCCAATCATTCTAAACTTCAAAGGATAAAGTGAGATGCCAAAACTGTTCAGAAGCAAAAAGCTACTAGTCCCGCTAATCTAATTAGAACTAAGCTTCATTGATATTTTGAAATTTATTGTATATTATCTTCTTTTTATCCTATTTTGTTTCTGGTTGCTTGGAGACAAGCAACAATTTAAGTTTAGTGTTGTGATGAGCGGATAATTTATATACTTTTTGACATTGTTTTTACATAGTTTTTAGTATGTTTTAGTGACTTTTTAGTATATTTTTATTAGTTTTTATGCAAAAATCACATTTCTGGACTTTACTATGAGTTTTTGTGTTTTTCTATAATTTAAGGTATTTTTTGGCTGAAATTGAGGGATCTGAGCAAAAGTCTGATTTAGAGGCTGAGAAAGGATTGCAGATGCTATTGGATTCTGACCCTCCTGCACTCGAAGTGGATTTTCTAGAGCTACAAAAGCCCAACTAGCACGCTCTCAATTGTGTGAAAAGTAGACATCCTGGACTTTCCAGCAATGTATAATAGCCCATACTTTGCCCGAGATTTGATGGCCCAAACTGGCGTCCAAACACCCACCAGAGACCTTTTTCTGGCATAAAACGCCGGAACTGGCACCAGAACTGGAGTTAAATGCCCAAACTGGCATCCAAGCTGGAGTTTAACTCCAAGGATGGCCTCAGAAGTGGATTTCTACACTATCTACTCATTTTCTGTAAACCCTAGCAACTAGTTTAGTATATATAGCACTTTTTACTATTGTATTAAAGACGACAGCTTTTGAGAATTATCTTATGCCACTTGGGAGGCTGGCCATTCGGCCATGCCTAGACCTTCTTCTCTTATATATTTTCTATGGTGGAGTTTCTGGACCTCATAAATTAAGGTGAGGAGCTCTGCTATTCTTCATGGATTAATGCAAGTAATATTGTTTCTCTTTCAATTCACGCCTACTTCTTCTCCAAGATATACTCTCATACTTAATTCAGTTAAGTCAGAATGAAGGGGGTGACCCGTGACAATCACCCACTATCTTCATTACTCGCTTAGCTAAAATCCGCGTGCCTGAAGCAATAAGAAGAAAAATATTGAAGAGGCCATAGATGTTATTGAGACTGTAGCTGAAAATGAGTACTTCTATACTTCAGGAAGAGCTTAAAAGAAAGGAGTGCTGGAACTCAACTCTATGGATGCCTTGCTAGCACAAAACAAGGTAATTGCAGCACAATTAGCAGCCCTAACAGAGAAGGTAGAGGCAACCCAAGTCTCAACTATCCAAGCTCAAGCACCACCTCAAGAAGAAGATGCACTAGAAGCTGAATGTGAATGGGAGCAAGCAAATTATGTGAACAACGCATCTAGACCTCCATATGATTCAAACTCTAAGACATACAACCCAGGTTGGAAGAACCATCCAAATTTTGGATGAGGAAACCAACAAGACCACAAACCATACCACTCTAACCATCACAACAACAATAACTCTAACCACCAATCAAGCAACAACAGACCTTATCATAACTCAAAAAACACATCGTATCACCTTACACAGCAAACACATAACTACCATTACCAAGATGCATCAACACCTATCATGCAACCATGTGAACCCAGTAGCAGTTTCTCAAAATTAGAGGCAGCTATCGTTAAATTGTCAACACAATTGACATAGACTATCTCCACTATCCTAGAAAGACAGCTGTAGGCAGATAGAAAGATAGATGCAAACCATGAAGAGTATAGGTCCAACATAAAGAATCAAGGGGCAGCAATTTTAAAATTAGAAGCACAAGTAGGAAGCTTATCTAAGCAAATACCTATGCCCACACATACCTTCCCTAGTGACACCATGGCTAACCTAAGGGGAGAATGCAAGGCCATAACACTAAGGAGTGGAAAAGTTGTGGAAGAAACACCCCCAAGTCAAAGCCACTAGGAAGAAGAAAGTGCAAAGGAACCTGAAATCAAGAAGGAAGAAAATGACTTTACACCATCCTCACCAAAACAAGTTCTAAAGCCTTATGTGCCACAAGCACCCTATCCACAAAGGCTGAGGAAGGATGGGAAGAACAGCCAGTTCTCTAGATTCCTAGAAATCTTCAAGAAGCTCCAGATCAACTGATATTGATGGGTGATGAAATTTTTAAATCAATGCTTAATTTTTTATTGCTCTTGTATCCCTTGTGCATTGATATGAACTCATATTGTTTTTCATGATCCGCTTTTTCTTGTTTGAACTTGATGCTCAATATGCTCTTCATGCTTTGACTCTACTCTTGCATCAAGTATTAATATGCCTGAGCCTATATTGTTTTCTCACTCACATGCTTAGCTACCATGTAGTTGAGAACCTTACCCTTATTTGGCATTAGCCCCCGCCTATATTCTATTTGCTTTTATATCTTTGTTGTAGGGATAATTTTCCTCCTTTTAGGTTGGCCACCAAAAAGGGAAGAAGGAAAAGGATAAGTGATGAGTGGATATTTTATACGCTTTTTGGTGGTATTTTCATGTAGTTTTTAGTATGTTTTAGTTACTTTTTAGTACATTTTTATTAGTTTTTATGAAAAAATCACATTTCTAGACTTTACTATGAGTTTGTATGCTTTCTTGTGATTTCAGGTATTTTCTGGCTGAAATTGAGGGACCTGAGCAAAAATTTGATTCAAAGGCTGAAAAAGGACTGCAGATGTTGTTGGATTCTGACCCTCTTGCACGTGAAATGGATTTTCTGGAGCTACAGAAGCCCAATTGGTGCGCTTTCAATTGTGTTAGAAAGTAGACATCTTGGGCTTTCTAGAAATATATAATAGTTCATACTTTGCCCGAGATTTGATAGCGCAAACTGGCGTTTAAACGCCAGGTTTTTATCTTTTTCTGGCATTAAACGCCAGAACTAGCATAAAAGTTGGAGTTAAATGCCAAAACTGGCACCAAAGTTGGCGTTTAACTCCAGGAATAGCCTATGGACATGAAAGCTTCAATGCTAAGCCCAAACACACACCAAGTGGGCCCCAGAAGTGGATTTTTCTACACTATCTATCTTAGTTTACTCATTTTCTGTAAACCTATGTTACTAGTTTAGTATAGAAACTACTTTTAGAGATTCATTTTGTACCTCATGACATTTTACATCTGAATTTGTATCTTATACGGTATGAGTCTCTAAACCCCATGGTTAGGGGTGAGGAGCTCTGCTGTATCTCGATGGATTAATGTAATTATTTCTATTTTCTATTCAATCACGCTTATTTCTATTCTAAGATATTCATTCGCACTTCAACATGATGAATGTGATGATCCGTGACACTCATCACCATTCTCAACTTATGAACGCGTGCCTGAAAACCACTTATGTTCTCTGTGTATCTCTTGGGTTCCTGGTTCACGAGTTTGATTGCCTCTCCTGACAACAGAGTGTTCAAATCCGTGAAACCAGAGTCTTCGTGGTATAAGCTACAATGGCAGCACTCTTGAGATCCGAAAAGTCTAAACCTTGTCTGTGGTATTCAGAGTAGGATCTGGGAAGGGGTGATTGTAACGAGCTTCAAACTCACAAATGTTGGGCGCAGTGACAGTGTGCAAAAGGATCAATGGATCCTATTCCAGCACGAGTGAGAACCGACAGATGATTAGCCCTACGGAACCCGTAGTTGGACCATTTTCATTGAGAGGATGGATGATAGCCATTGACAACGGTGATCCACCAACATACAGCTTGCCATGGAAGGAGCCTTGCGTGCGTGAAGAAGACAACAGTAGAAAAGCAGAGATTCAGAAGATAGAGCATCTCCAAAATCTCAACCTGTTCTCCATTACTGCATAACAAGTATTGTTCATTTCATGTTCTTTTACTTTTTACAAACAAAACTCTTTTCATTATTAATCTCTTGACTAAGGTTTACAAGATAACCATAGATTGCTTCAAGCCGATAATCTCCGTGGGATCGACCCTTACTCACGTAAGGTATTACTTGGACGACCCAGTGCACTTGTTGGTTAGTTATGCGGAATTGCAAAAGTGTGATTGTAATTTCGTGCACCAAGTTTTTGGCGCCGTTGCCGGGGATTGTTCGAGTTTGGACAACTGACGGTTCATCTTGTTACTTAGATTAGGAAAAATTTGTCTCTTTGGTTTAGAGTCTTTTATTTTCTTTTCAAAAAAAAATATTTTCAAGAATATCATTTTTCTTTATTAATCTTTAATTTTCTTTGAGTTTAGTTTCATGTTTTAAGTTTGGTGTCAATTGCATGTGGTTAGTTTCTTTCAATTTTTTGAGTTGTTCTTGTTTATTTTCCTTGTTTGATCTTTGAATTTTCTTGTTTGGTGTCTTTCCTTGTTTTTCCTGTGTATTTTTGAATTATTAGTGTTTAGAGTATAAAAATTTTTAAGTTTGGTGTTTCTTGTGTTGTTATTACCTTAAAAATTTTTCAAAAAGTGTTCTTGGTGTTCTTTTTATGTTGTTGTGAGTCTTCAAAGTGTTCTTAAGTCTTTTTTTGTGTGTTTTGATCTTAAAATTTTTAAGTTTGGTGTTCTTGGTGTTTTCCCTTCAAATTTTCGAAAATAAGGAGCATTAGATCTAAAAATTTTAAGTCTTGTGTCTTTTTATTGTTTTTCTCTTTCCTCATTAAATTCAAAAAAATCAAAAAAATTATTTTCCTTTATTCACTCATAATTTTCAAATTCCTTGAGTTGATTTAGTCAATTTTTAAAATTTGGTAGTTTCCTGTTAGTCAAGTCAAAATTTCAATTTTTAAAATTATCTTCTAAAACCTTTTTCAAAACGTCCTAACCACTTTCTCTCTCTTCATTTTTTGAAACTCCTCACCCAAAATCTTTCATTTATTTTATTTTATTTTAACGCCAGTAAAGATACCATTCTAGTCATTAAACGCCAGAATAGGTACCATTCTGAATTTTTGTTTCTTCTACGGCATGAGTCTCTAAACCCCATGGCTGAGGGTGAGGAGCTCTGCTGTGTCTCGATGGATTAATGCAATTATTTCTGTTTTCTATTCAATCACGCTTGTTTCCATTTTAAGATATTCCTTCGCACTTCAGCATGATGAATGTGATGATCCATGACACTCATCACCATTCTCAACATATGAACGCGTTCCTGACAACCACTTCCGTTCTACCTTAGATTGAGTGTGTATCTCTTAGGTTCCTAGTTCACGAGTTTGATTGCCTCTCCTGACAACAGAGTGTTGAAATCCGTGAAACTAGAGTCTTCGTGGTATAAGCTAGAATCAATTGGCAGCAATCTTGAGATCTGAAAAGTCTATACATTGTCTGTGGTATTCCGAGTAGGATCTGGGAAGGGGTGACTGTAACGAGCTTCAAACTCACAAATGTTGGGCGCAGTGACAGTATGTAAAAGAATCAATAGATCCTATTCCAGCACGAGTGAGAACTAACAAATGATTAGCCCTACGGAACCGGTAGTTGGACCATTTTCGGTGAGAGGACGGATAGTAGCCATTGACAACGGTGATCTACCAGCATACAGCTTGCCATGGAAGGAGCCTTGCATGCGTGAAGAAGACAACAGTAGGAAAGCAGAGATTTAAAAGACAGAGCAAAAACCTCAACCTGTTCTCCATTACTGCATAACAAGTATTGTTCATTTCGGGTTCTTTTACTTTTTACAAACAAAACTCTTTTCATTATTAATCTCCTGACTAAGGTTTACAAGATAACCATAGATTGCTTCTAGCTGACCATCTCCGTGGGATCGACCCTTACTCACGTAAAGTATTACTTAGACGACCCAGTGCACCTGCTGGTTAGTTGTGCGGAATTGCAAAAGTGTGATTGTAATTTCGTGCGCCAAGTTTTTGGCGCCGTTGCTGGGGATTGTTCGAGTTTGGACAACTGACGGTTCATCTTGTTACTTAGATTAGGAAAAATTTGTCTTTTTGGTTTAGAGTCTTTTATTTTCTTTTTTAAAAAAAATATTTTCAAGAATATCATTTTTCTTTATTAATCTTTAAATTTCTTTGAGTTTAGTTTCATGTTTTAAATTTGGTGTCAATTGCATGTGGTTATTTTCTTTCAATTTTTCGAGTTGTTCTTGTTTATTTTCCATGTTTGATCTTTGAATTTTCTTGTTTGGTGTCTTTCCTTGTTTTCCTGTGTATTTTCGAATTATTAGTGTCTAGAGTATAAAAATCTTTAAGTTTGGTGTTTCTTGTGTTGTTATTACCTGAAAAAATTTTCAAAAAATGTTCTTGGTGTTCATTTTATGTTCTTGTTGTTCTTTTGAGTCTTCAAAGTGTTCTTGAGTCTTTTTTTGTGTGTTTTTATCTTAAAATTTTTAAGTTTGGTGTTCCTTGGTGTTTTCCCTTCAAATTTTTGAAAATAAGGAGCATTAGATCTAAAAATTTTAAGACTTGTGTCTTTTTATTGTTTTTCTCTTTCCTCATTGAATTCAAAAAAATAAAAAAAGTATCTTTTCCTTTATTCACTCATAATTTTTGAATTCCTTGAGTTGATTTAGTCAAAATTTTTAAATTTTGGTAGTTTCCTGCTAGTCAAGTCAAAATTTCAATTTTTAAAATTATCTTAAACCTTTTTCAAAACATCCTAACCACTTTCTCTCTCTTCTTTTTTCGAAAATCCTCACCCAAAATCTTTCATTTATTTTATTTTATCTTCTTTTATTTTCGGTTTTCTAAAAAAATTTAAATAATAAATATAATATTTCTATCTCCAATCCACATCATCT
Organism: Arachis duranensis; assembly: GCF_000817695.3. Classification (NCBI taxonomy): domain Eukaryota; kingdom Viridiplantae; phylum Streptophyta; class Magnoliopsida; order Fabales; family Fabaceae; genus Arachis; species Arachis duranensis. The sequence goes on along the minus strand of NC_029774.3, from coordinate 84,481,331 downwards.
CCCTTTCTCCATTATGGAACTAAGTGAAAATGAATAGTCCAAAAGGACTCTGAGGTCATATGCTAACCACACTACTGCTTTATATGGGAGTAGTATCTGTATACCCCCCCATAAGAGCTAACACTTTTGAGCTAAATGCTCAGCTCATTATCATGGTGCAGCAAAATTGCCAGTATTTCGGTCTTCCACAAGAAGAACTGATAGCGAGAATTGCATTGGTTAGGAATTTCTCTTATAGAAAGAAGAATTTCGTTGTAAGCATAGCTCCAAACCAACAAACAAATCTCACATCAAATTAAATTTGGTTGTCACAAATAACAAACCCCAAATAAGACTTAACCTAAGTATTAAGACTCCGGGCCATCTCACAAGGAATTGCAATGAAATGCTCAATTATTGGCTATGAGGATGCAAGGGGGTTTGATTTTCAAAGGGCAAGAAATTAAATGACAAGAAAAGTAAATCAAGCAAATAACTAAAGAAAGTAAGTAATAAGGAGAGACATTCATGGCAAGAATTGAGATCATAGGCTTTCTATCCTAGTCATACAATGATTAATTCATCTTATTTAGTCAACTCCAACAAATGGAAGAAGGTATCATGTTATCTTCACATAGAGAGAATGTCTGATGCCAGGGCATCTGGGCCAGTTTCACTGACCTTTTCTTTACTGTTTTAGGGTAGTTTCATGCATTTTCTTAGTAAATAAGCAAGTTTTGGATGAAAATACACTTACACCTTGATTCGAGCAAACATTGTGAACTTTACATGATTTCATGAGAATTAGGCAGGAATTAAATGATATAATTGATGATGCATAATCTCATGACTTGGAACAGAGCTTTGATGCACTTTAATTGCTTGATTTCAGGACAAAGGAAGCAAGAAGGAGCCACGTTAATTGTCACGTTAAGCTAATTAACGTAACCACTAACGTGGAATGAGGACAAACTTGTAGCGTTAATGAAAAAAATGATCGTCAATAACGCCTTCGATGCCATCATAGCCCACGTTAGTTGCCACGTTAAGTACATTAACGTGGTAGCTAACGTGGAGGAAAAGAGAAGCCCCAACATTAGTGGTAAAAGTGAATGCCACTAATGTTCCACAAATGCACATTTAGCCACGTTAAGAGCCACGTTAATCTAATTAATATGAACTCTAAGGTGGGGGGAGGAAGCAATCGCAACGTTAGTGACACTCACCTTTGTCACTAACGTTGGACTAAGCTAAGAGTGCTGATGCCAGGGCATCTTGGCTAGTTTTACAAGCCATTTTTTGTATGCTTGTGGTTGGTTTCATGCATTTTCTTAGGAAATAAGCAAGTATTTGGTTGAAAATGCAATCATACCATGATTCAAGCAAACATTGTGAATTTTGAATGATTTCATGAGAATTATGCATGAATTGAATGATAAATTGGATGATACATGATCCCATGATTAAGAGCAAGACTTTGATGCACTTTGTTTGATTGATTTCAGGTAACAAAAAGCAGAGGATAGCCACGTTAGTGGCTACGTTAGTGCCACTAACGTGGCCATTAACGTGGAAGAAAAAGAGAAGCCCCAACGTTAGTGAGAAAGTTAGTGGCATTAACTTTGAAGAAGGAGAGCATGGAACGTTATTGGTAAAAGTGAATGCCACTAACGTTTGCGAAGCAAAGAAGGCCTACGTTAGCTTCCACATTAACTACATTAACGTGGTATTTAACGTGGAAGGAAAGGGAAACGCCAACATTAGTGGAAAAAGTGAGTGCCACTAACATTTTCGAAGCAAAAAGACACACGTTAATAGCCACGTTAACTACATTAACGTAGTAGTTAACGTGGAAGAAAAGGGAGATGCCAATGTTAGTGGAAAAGGTGATCTCCACTAATGTTTGCGAAGTAAAAAAAACCCACGTTAACGGCCACATTAACTACATTAACGTGGAAGTTAACGTAGGCAAAAATCTCACCTGGCAGCCTGACCATGCCTTCTTCAAACAAGAATAACTTGAGCCACAAAACTCCAAATGAGGTGATTCTAAAAGCATTGAAAAGTAGGATTCCAGAGCTTTCCAGGCATATATGGCACTACATGGTGGACACTAAATTTGAGAGAGAAAACCTGCCCCGAAAGTGCAAGGATGAACATGGTATCAACCTGTAGTAAGGCCAACTGACCTCTTCACCTTCCAAGAAGTGTAACTCGAGCTGTAGAGCTCCATATGATGCGCTTTCAAAAGCGTTGGACATTATGAGCTTTCCAACAATATATAATAGTATGGGGTGGACATTAAGTTTAAGCTCCAGAATCTGGCAACATTAAGCCCCTGGTCGCTAGCGTTATCGTGACTCACGTTTTCCAGTAACGCTAGCAACTGTGCCAGCAACCTTGTCTACTTCAAAGGAGCATAACTTGAGTTACAGAGGTCCAATTTAGGTGATTTCAGTTGCGCTAGAAATCTGACATTCAAAGCTTTCCAACGATATATAATACTCTATAGTGGGCTTGAAATTGGAGTACAAACAAGAGGCATCTTTTAAGCCCCAAAAATACCAACTGGGTAGCAAGTGTGACGTTAGCCACACTAACTTCAGCACTAACGCCACACTTGTAGCGTTAGTGTGGCTAACAGTAGTACCAACTTTAGCACCTGGACCTCAACTTGATTCACTTCTCTTTCAAGGACCACCCAACCTCAAGGAAGCAAGCCCACAAGTGTCAACCAATCAAGGCCACAAGAAGCATCTAGAATATGAATTTTCATTTAATTGTAATTTGCTTTTAATTTCATTTTGTAATTTAGGAGAGCCTATATAAAGGCCTTAGTTTGTACATTCAAGGAAGGCTGGGAAATTGGGGATTGATGTGGCGTCTTCGGACTCCCTCCCCTCACACACTTTTCCTTCTCTTCTTTTCTTTGTACTTTTCATTTATGAATTTGGAAGTTTTAATGTTAGTTTTAATCTTCATCTTTACTTTTCTGCACTTTCTTCTTTTCTATTCCTGTAGAGCAATGATCAACTAACTCTTTTCATTGGGTTAGAGAGCTATATTGTGATTCAATGGATCAATTGTAGTTCTTATTCTTCTTCTTTTTTCTTTTCTCTTGATTTTACTAGAGAGCTTTCGATCTTCATCCAAATGGGTAATTGTCTTGGAAGAGAAATTGCTCATACTTGGACTTCCTCGGAACCTTGGAAGAGGAATGAGGAAATTGATGGTGTTTTTGTGGAAAAACAAATTTCCAACACACAAATCCAACCGGCAAGTGTACTGGGTCGCATCAAGTAATAATAACTCACAAGAGTGAGGTCGATCCCACAGGGATTGATGGATCAAGCAACTTTAGTGGGTGATTAGTTTAGTCAAGCTAACATTGAAGGGATATTGGATGAAATGTAGCCAACAGAATTGTAAATGACAGGAAATTTAAAGTTGCAGAAAGTAAAATTGCATAAAACTTAAATAACAAGAATGTAAAATAGCTGAAACTTAAATTGCAAGAAAAGTAAATTGCATGAAAAGTAAAGGGGGTTAGGTGCTGGAAATTAAAGAGAGCAATAGATCAATTGGGATCATGAACTGAAATGTAAAATGAAGAACAAGTGTAGAAGAATTAAATTGCTTGAAAGTAAATTGAAAACCAATGGAACAGTAAAAACAGAAGAGCACCCAAGAACTCAACTCAATTGCAAAATAAAATTGAAGATCTCAGGGAATCAAAGAGACTAGAAAACAAGTCTAGATCTCAATTCCTTCGTTGATCAAAGTAGAAAATAATCAGCAGAAGAGAAGTAAATCAAGCAGCAAGTGAAATGTAAATCCAATTCTCAATTATGCAGAAGAACAAAGCAGAGATGTTGCAGATGGAGAATGAAAACAGAATTCCTTCCAATCTCCACCCAAGATTCAAAATAGAAATGAAAACTCAAAGAGAGAGCTATCTACTACTACTACTCCCTAATGGAGCAAGCCCCTTTCCGAGCTCTAATTGATGCCTTTATATAGGCTTTACAAAGTGAAAATGAAAATGAAATTAAAACAAATTACA
>NC_029774.3:84476376-84477224 GCF_000817695.3 Arachis duranensis | reverse complement strand
GAGGGCAGGGCAGAGTTTTTTGGTGCGCCAGAATGATGCCCGTGCGTGCGTGCTGATGCTGCCGAAGCTTCCTTGGTGCGCCAATCTGGTGCTGGCCGTGCACCACAAAATGCTGCCCTGCCCTCCGCGAGGGCAGGGCAGTGTTTCCAAAAGTGAAGTTCCAAGTTTGAAACTTGGTGGATGCACACGCTACTTCTTTTCCTTGGTTTTCTTGGCATCAAAGTAAGGCCTAGTTCCTTGCTTCCTCATGGTGCCGTGTTCGATCCTTGTGGCAAGCACTTGAGGAGCAATTTTTCCTTGATTTTCCATGAAGAGCATGACATTGCCCTGCTCTCCAAGAGGGCAGGGCAGAAAATTGAGCGCTACTTTGTTTTGGAGTGAGGCTCCAGCTTCGAGCCTTGGTGGAAGCACTTTGGTTTATTTTCGCTTATTTTTGGCCCTTAAAGATGCCTCTCGTTCCTGCCACAATTATACGCCAAATATAGATTTCTATATATCGTTGGAAAGCTCTGAATGTCAGCTTTCCAACGCAACTGGAAGCACATCAATTGAACGTCTGTAGCTCAAGTTATAGCCCTTTGAAGGAGGCATGGTCATGCTGTGAGCGCCCAGATTTTACCTTAGCGAAAATTCTTGCTTCCAACCTCACTTTGCATCACGATTCTGCCCTGCCCTTGGCAAGAGCAGGATAGTGTGCGTGCTGGTTGTTTCCTTCTTTAATTTGGTCATGGGCCACGCTTTTAAAAGCGTGGCCTAAGGCTCCAAAGTGTGCTCCAACTTCAAAGTGTGTCCCAAAGCTCTTTTTTTCTCCTTTTTTTGTGCTTCTTTGCTTCTTTTTCTTCTTATTT
>NC_029774.3:84476188-84476285 GCF_000817695.3 Arachis duranensis | reverse complement strand
TATCATTTAAGTACAAAAGCATTCAATATTTAAGCACAAATCATCAATTTCTTGTATGAAAAAGCATAGAAAAATAGGTATATGATGACATATCATC
>NC_029774.3:84475294-84476012 GCF_000817695.3 Arachis duranensis | reverse complement strand
TAAATGATTGATGCTTCTATCTAGCTCAATTTATGAAATCTTTTCCTTATAATTTTTCCTTGAAACAAGCATTTGATTTTTTTTTTAGCTTCTCCTTTTGGGTGCTTTGCCCCATGAGTTGATAACAAAGCTACAACTTCTAAATGCTTTGTTTTCAAGTATTACCACTTGATACATAAGCACCACAAGCATTTAATTAGAGGACTTCATTAAGCTCATTTGTTTCTTTTCTTAACTCTCTAATCATTGATGCTCAGAGCCTTGAGCTTTGAGGGAGTGTTTTGCACTTGACCCTAGCCTTGACTTCTAAGTGTTTTGTTTTCAAGCATTTGGTTTGATACATAAACACCACAAGCACTTAACAAATAAATTGCCATTGGTACTCAGAGCCTTCAGCTTTCTCATTCTTTCCCTTTTTCTTTTCTTGCCCTTTTTTGCTTTTTTTTCAAGGTTTTCATGATTTTTAAAAGATTTCACAAAATGTACTAGATGAGAAACTTCAATTAAATAAAATCCAATGCAATTGAGCAACAATTAATCATACTAGCTTTCCAATACTTGTATGCACATGCTAAACTCTTCTTTAATGCCTTGTTTGTTTATGATCATGATGATTTACTGCTTTTGAACTCATAGAATTCAAGTTGGTAGTTATAATGCCACAGCACCATGTTTCAATCAAAATTCAAGCTATGCTTAGTTCATACACACATGTAAA
>NC_029774.3:84473795-84475005 GCF_000817695.3 Arachis duranensis | reverse complement strand
TTTTGTTGCATAGCAACACCAAACTTAGAATGCAACCATATGTCAATTTTATTTGAAATAAAACTAAGCAAATGAAACTGTTATTTATTAATTACAATCACCAAGCTAAGAATCTGTCATTAATAAAGCTCTCTTGGTAATGTATTAACAAACACAGTAAATAAGCAAACTAAAATGAAAGCATTTAAAAACAGAAAAATGACTAAAGAAAGTAGAATAAAAAAGTGTCAAAATAAAAAAAAATAAAACTGCAGAGGCATTATGATTATGCAGACAAGTAGTGTTGCTTGAATGAATTGCATAGAAAATAAGTGGCACACCAAACTTAGAATCTTGGTGTGTCACTTTCCTTTTTGATTTGATGCAATCATCCAAAAATATTGAAAACAATTTGTTGCAAGGCAACACCAAACTTAGAGTGTAACCATATGCCAATTTATTGAATTTAAACAAAGCATAGAAAGAAATGTACCTACAGTTGGGTTACCTCCCAACATGTGCTCTTTTAGTGTCATTAGCTTGACATGTTGCTCTTCACTTTCTTTCTCTTCTTCCAGTTTGTTAAGAGGAATGACCTCAAAGGGGGAGAAGATTCAGCTACTGTCCCTTGCCTTGGCCTTTCCTCAGCAAGCTTCCTTTTGCAAATGGCTTGATTGATCTTACTTGCTGGATTAGGGACAAAATTGGTGCTCTTGTTAGTTGCCTTCACTTCTTTGAATTCAAGACTTGGTTGCTGTGTGATTATTGGAGTTTTGTATTCATACAGGGCTTTTTGCATTGGTGGTTCCATGAGCTTTTCTTCTAAGTACTTCTTTACTTCACTTGAGTTTGACTTCTCTTGAGTATCGTCCTCACTAGCTTGTTCTTCCACTTCCTCTTTTACACTCAACATTTGCTTTAATAGCTCTTTCATGGAGGAGGTTCGTTGATCTTCCCAAGCTTTCTTCATCTCCTCTTCATATTTTTCGATCAATGTTGAGCATCTTTGGTCCAGGGGAGTTTAAGGAGGTTGTGAGTGTTCAGGTTCTCTTGTCATCTCAAGTGCAGTTTCAGGTTCAAATGTTTCCACCATCTCTTCCTTCTTTGCAATTTCACTTGATATAGGGACCTTTTGTTTTTGTTTTTCCATTTTCTCCTTCCATGCTTTCGACAATTGGCCTAACTGCACTTCCATATTTTTGAGGGAGTTCTCTTGTTCTTTCTGGTACTT
>NC_029774.3:84472820-84473548 GCF_000817695.3 Arachis duranensis | reverse complement strand
GTATTTTGTAAACATTAATGAAATTTGAAATTCATGTCACAGAGATAGAATTTCTTAGTGAGGCAATAACTCAAACACCTTCGTTTCACTTTAAAGCAGAGAACAAAAATAAAAAAAATACTTAACCTAGACTTCTCACCCACTTAATCATTGTTGATCTAATCAATCCCTGGCAACGGCGCCAAAAACTTGATGCTAATTTTTGCGGAAAACGAATTTCCAACACACAAATCCAACCGGCAAGTGTACCGGGTCGCATCAAGTAATAATAACTCACAAGAGTGAGGTCGATCCCACAGGGATTGATGGATCAAGTAACTTTAGTGGGTAATTAGTTTAGTCAAGCTAACATTGAAGGGATATTGGATGAAATGTAGCCAACAGAATTGTAAATGACAGGAAATTTAAAGTTGCAGAAAGTAAAATTACATAAAACTTAAATAACAAGAATGTAAAATAGCTGAAACTTAAATTGCAAGAAAAGTAAATTGCATGAAAAGTAAAGGGGGTTAGGTGCTGGAAATTAAAGAGAGCAATAGATCAATTGGGATCATGAACTGAAATGTAAAATGAAGAACAAGTGCAGAAGAATTAAATTGCTTGAAAGTAAATTGAAAACCAATGGAACAGTAAAAACAGAAGAGCAGCCAAGAACTCAACTCAATTGCAAAATAAAATTGAAGATTTTAGGGAATCAAAGAGACTAGAAAACAAGTCTAGATCTCAAT
>NC_029774.3:84458148-84472569 GCF_000817695.3 Arachis duranensis | reverse complement strand
TATGTTGCTCCCAGGAGGCTGCCCTGCCCTTGTGGAGGGCAGGGCAGAAAATGATGCGTCTGGCCCGTGGTGCGTGCGTATAGTGCGAGTTGGTGCTGCAGGATGCTGCCGTGCCCTTGTGGAGGGCAGGGCAGAGTTTTTTTGGTGCGCCAGAATGATGCCCGTGCGTGTGTGCTGATGCTGCCGAAGCTTCCTTGGTGCGCCAATCTGGTGCTGGCCGTGCACCACAAAATGCTGCCCTGCCCTCGCGGAGGGCAGGGCAGTGTTTCCAAAAGTGAAGTTCCAAGTTCGAAACTTGGTGGATGCACACGCTACTTCTTTTCCTTGGTTTTCTTGGCATCAAAGTAAGGCCTAGTTCCTTGCTTCCTCATGGTGCCGTGTTCGATCCTTGTGGCAAGCACTTGATGAGCAATTTTTCCTTGATTTTCCATGAAGAGCACGACATTGCCCTGCTCTCCAAGAGGGCAGGGCAGAAAATTGAGCGCTACTTTGTTTTGGAGTGAGGCTCCAGCTTCGAGCCTTGGTGGAAGCACTTTGGTTTATTTTTGCTTATTTTTTGCCCTTAAAGATGCCTCTCGTTCCTGCCACAATTGTACGCCAAATATGGATTGCTATATATCGTTGGAAAGCTCTGAATGTCAGCTTTCCAACGCAACTGAAAGCACATCAATTAGACGTTTGTAGCTCAAGTTATAGCCCTTTAAAGGAGGCATGGTCATGCTGTGAGCGCCCAAATTTTAACTTAGCGAAAATTCTTGCTTCCAACCTCACTTTGCATCACGATTCTGCCCTGCCCTTGGCAAGAGCAGGGCAGTGTGCGTGCTGGTTGTTTCCTTCTTTAATTTGGTCATGGGCCACGCTTTTAAAAGCGTGGCCTAAGGCTCTAAAGTGTGCTCCAACTTCAAAGTGTGTCCCAAAGCTCTTTTTTTCTCCTTTTTTTGTGCTTCTTTGCTTCTTTTTCTTCTTATTTCCTACAAGATTTATAAAATTAAAAGATCAAGGAAATATACCAATTAAGTACAAAAGCATTCAATATTTAAGCACAAATCATCAATTTCTTGTATGAAAAAGCATAGAAAAATAGGTATATGATGACATGTCATCAGAAATCATGCTAGAAATGCTCTCTCACATTGGATTAGGTTGGGGGTTGGATGGATATTGTGACATTTAATCCTACCAATACTTTGATCTATGAATGTGTGTGGTATAATCAGTGACCACACTTTATCTCTTCCCATGAGCAATTAAATCAAGGAATTGGGCAATTGTTCAAGCTTAGAGAGATTGGATTACCAAGGAATTGGGATCTAATCACTTAAGATTGCCAAGGAGATCAATGAATGCATTAATTGAGGAAGCGATGAGAATGAACTTGATCCGGAGGATTGCAATATCTCTTGATCCCAATGTTCATTTTATTTTTAGTTCTTACATTTACTTTTCTTGCCATTTTACTTGTCTGCACATTATTGCTTTCTTTACTTTTATGCCATTTACATTTCCTTGTTACTTATCACTCCAATATGATTCGTCTAACTAGGATAATCAATTAACCATTGATTGCTTAATCCGTTAATCTCTGTGGGATTCGACCTCACTCTTTTGTGAGTTATTACTTGACGACAATTCGGTATACTTGCCGAAGGGGAATTTGTTGAGAGACAAGTTTCCCATGCATCAAGTTTATGGCACCGTTGCCGGAGATTAACTGTGATTAACAAACTGTCGGTTGATTGATTTACTAGATTAGGCACTTTTCTTTTGTCATTGTTTTCTTTTGTTTCTTTATTTTCTTTTGCTAACTAACTATTTGTGATATTTCCTCCCTGGGAATTTCCTCATCTGTGATAAGGGGAATTCCAAATCTCTTTTATCTTGGTGATTGTTGTTTGATACAGAGTAATTTGAAGAAAAATGGAGTATAGATCATCTTTTGGTCAATCAAGTTACTTGGGATACTTCTCACCACCACAAAATAATTCATGCTATTATGATAATGGTGGCTGGGAATATCAAGAACATGAAGCGGGGTGCTTCCTAGGGTCACAAAATGGTCCATATTTTGATGACTTTGATTACTACTCAAGCTGTGTCCGGGAAGATCAAAACCAAAGAGATTTCACTTATTCACACCCCAATCATCAAGAGCCATCATCCTTTAATTAGTCAACCTCACCTCCTAGCTTTTCGCATCAAAACCCTTCATCACTTAGACATGCCTCAACACAAAATTCTTTTCCACGTTGATGCCAGGGCATCTTGGCTAGTTTTACTAGCCATTTTTTTGTATGCTTTAGGTTGGTTTCATGTATTTTCGTAGGAAATAGGTAAGTATTTGGGTGAAAATGCAATCAAACCATGATTCAAGCTAACATTGTGAATTTTGAATGATTTCATGAGAATTATGCATAAATTGAATGATAAATTGGATGATGCATGTTCCCATGATTAAGAGCAAGACTTTGATGCACTTTGTTTGATTGATTTCAGGCCAAAAGAAGAAGAGAAGAGCCACGTTAGTGGCTACGTTAGTTACACTAACGTGGAAGGAAGGAAAGCCCCAACGTTAGTTGCATTAACTTTGAAGAAGGAGAGCATGGAACGTTAGCAAGGAAGACCCACGTTAAAAGTCACGTTAGCTACACTAACGTGAACTCTAACGTAGGGACAAAAGGCACCAAGCAACATTAATGAGAAAGGTGATTCCCAATAATGCTTGCGAAAGGGGTATATGCCAACGTTAGTGGAAAAAGTGAGTGCCACTAACGTTGGCAAAGAAAAAAGACCCATGTTAACAGCCACGTTAACTAAGTTAACGTGGTAGTTAACGTGGAAGGAAAGAGAGATGCCAACGTTAGTGGAAAAAGTGAGTGCCACTAACGTTGGCGAGGCAAAAAAGACCCACGTTAACTTCTACGTTAACTAAGTTAACGTGGAAGTTAACGTAGGCAAAAGTCCCACCTGGCAGCCTGACCATGCCTTCTTCAAACACGCATAACTTGAGCCACAAAGCTCCAAATGAGGAGATTCCAGTGGCATTGGAAAGTAGGATTCCAGAACTTTTCAAGCATATATGGAACTATATGGTTGATACTAAATTTGAGGTAGAAAACCTGCCCCGAAAGTGCAAAGATGAACATGGTATCAACCTGTAGTAAGGCCAACTGACTTCTTCACCTTCCAAGAAGTGTAACTCGAGTTGTAGAGCTCTAAATGATGCGCTTCCAAAGGCGTTGGAAAGTAGACATCTAGAGATTTCCAACAATATATAATAGTATGGGGTGAACATTGATTTTGAGCTCCAGAACCTGGAAATATGAAGCCCCTGGTCGCTAGCATTATCGGGACTCACGTTTTCGATTAACGCTAGCAACTATGCCAGTGACCATGTCCTCTTCAAAAGAGTATAACTTGAGTTACAGAGATCCAATTGAGGTGATTCTAGTTGCGTTAGAAAGCTGACATATAGAGCTTTCCAACGATATATAATACTTTATAGTGGGCATGAAATTGGAGCATAAACAAGAGGCATCTTTTAAGCCCCAAAAATACCAACTGGGCAGCAAGTGCAACGTTAGCCACAATAACTTTAGCACTAATGCCACGCTTGTAGCGTTAGTGTGGCTAACTTTAGCACTAACTTTAGCACCTGGACCTCAACTTGATTCACTTCTCTTTCAAGGACCACCCAACCTCAAGGAAGCAAAGCCACAAGTGTCAACCAATCAAGGCCACAAGAAGCATCTAGAATAGGGATTTTTATTTAATTGTAATTTGCTTTTAATTTCATTTTGTAATTTAGGAGAGCCTATATAAAGGCCTTAGTTTGTATATTCCAAAGAGAAGAGTGGGGTAGGATAGAGACTTGAGAATTGGAGATTGGGGATTGAAGATGGGTCTTCGGACTCTCTCCCCTCACACTCTTTTCCTTCTTTTTTTTTTCTTTGTACTTTTCATTTATGAATTTGGAAGTTTCATTTTCAGTTTTAATCTTCATCTTTACTTTTTTTGCACTTTCTTTCTTTTCTATTTTGTTAGAGCAATGATCAACTAACTCTTTTCATTGGGTTAGAGAGCTCTATTGTGATTCAATGGATCAATTGTAGTTCTTATTCTTCTTCTTCTTTCTTTTCTCTTGATTTTACTAGAGAGCTTTCGAACTTCATCCAATTGGGTAATTGTCTTGGAAGAGAAATTGCTCATACTTGGATTTCCTTTGAACCTTGGAAGAGGAATGAGGAAATCATGCTAGAAATGCTCTCTTACATTGGATTAGGTTGGGGGTTGGATGGATATTGTGACATGTAATCCTACCAATATTTTGATCTATGAATGTGTGTGGTATAATCAGTGACCAAACTTCATCTCTTCCCATGAGCAATTAAATCAAGGAATTGGAAAATTGTTCAAGCTTAGAGAGATTGGATTGCCAAGAAATTGGGATCCAATCACTTAAGATTGCCAAGGAGATCAATAAATGCATTGATTGAGGAAGAGATGAGAATGAACTTGATCCGGAGGATTGCAATATCTCTTGATCCCAATGTTCATTTTATTTTTAGTTCTTACATTTACTTTTCTTGCCATTTTACTCTTTTTCACTTTATAGCTTTTCTTTACTTTTATGCCATTTACATTTCCTTGTTACTTATCACTCCAATATGATTCGTCTAACAAGGATAATCAATTAATCATTGTTTGCTTAATCCGTTAATGTGGGATTCGACCTCACTCCATTGTGAGTTATTACTTAACGATAATTCGGTATACTTGCCGAAGGAAAATTTGTTGAGAGACAAGTTTTCACGCATCAAGTTTATGGCGACGTTGCCGGGGATTAATTGTGATTAACAAACTACCGGTTAATTGATTTACTAGATTAGACACGTTTCTTTTGTTTTTCTTTTCTTTTGTTTCTTTACTTTCTTTTGTTAACAAACTGTTTGTGATATTGCCTCACTGGGAATTCCCTCATCTGTGACAAGGGGAATTCCAAATCTCTTTTATCTTGGTGATTGTTGTTGATACAGAGTATTTTGAAGAAAAATGGAGTATAGATCATCTTTTGGTCAATCAAGTTACATGGGATACTTCTCACCACCACAAAATAATTCATGTTATTATGATAATGGTGGTTGGGAATATCAAGAACATGAAATGGGGTGCTTCCCAGGATCACAAAATGGTTCATATTTTGATGACTTTGATCACTACTCGAGCTGTGCCTGGGAAGATCAAAACCAAAGAACCCCATTCATCAAGAGCCATCATCCTTTAATTATTCAACCTCACCTCTTAGCTTTCTGCATCAAAACCCTTCACTACTTGGATATGCCTCAACACAAAATTCCTTCCCACATCCATATAATTCATCTCACCACTCACATAATTCATTTCATTACACACAAAATTCTTCTCACAGTCCAAAAAACCCATATCATTATCCACAAGAGTCATACCACTCTCAGAACATACAACCAAAAAATAACCAATTCCATTTACAAAATAGCCACCCTCATCCTCCAAATTCCAACCCAACTGCACACCCTCCCCTCGAGGATAAGCTATCAAGGATAGATAACATACTGGCAATTCTCTTGGAAGAATCTAAAGACATGAGAACATTCCAGGAGGAAGTAAGGTCTAGTATGCAGAACCGGGGGGCTGCCCTTAAGAAGCTGGAGGCACAAGTTGGGTATCTATCAAAGGAAATCACTACCCACAATTTTCTCAGTGGTACCATGGCAAACCCAAGGGAGGAATCAGAAGAACAAGAAAAGGAGGTACCCATACCAAGTGAGATTTCTATGAAGAAGGAGGAGGTTGTGAGAGTATATAAGCCTAAGGCTCCATACCCACAGAGGTTACTTGTGGTGCCAAATGAACATGCAAACTCAATCCCAAAAGGCTCAATGCAACACCATGTAGAAGAAAGGGAGGAATTCAATCAAGGGAGCCCACACTCCAATGAAATAGAGAGTTGCATAGAGGGTGAGTTCATTGAACCACCAATTCAAGAAGCACATGATGAAGAGGATGTTCCAACCATCATACAACACCCAAGTCCTAAAATTAAGGTGTTAAAGGCAATCAACATGAGCACTAAAAAGAGGATGGTGACCAAGAAAAGAAGGATAATATCCTTGAAGAAGAAATGGTCAACCAAAATCCATCCCACCCCTACCCCAACAAGCAAGTCTACTCAAGCTAACAAAAAAAGAAAGCTTGCTGGGGAGAGGCACTCTAAGCAAGGGGCATTAACTGGCTCCTCTTTCATCTTGAGGTCATTCCTCTTAACAAACTGGAAGAAAAGGAAGAAAGTCATGAACAACATGTCAAGCTAATGACATTAAAAGAGCGCTTGTTGGGAGGCAACCCAACCGTAGGTAACATTTCCTTGCTTTGCTTAGTTTACTTTTAATAAATTGACATATGATTGCATTCTAAGTTTGGTGTTGCCATGCAATAATTTGATTTTCAATCTTCACTGGGTACTTGCAACATTCTAAATTGAAAGTGTCACACTAAGTTTGGTGTTGCCACTTATCTTTCATGCAAAGTACCAAGCACACTACTTATTAATGCAATCAAAATGTCTCTGTTTGTATCCCTTGTGCCTTTATTGTATCATTAATCTTGCTTGCTGAAACACATGCGTACTCACACCTCATTCTAAGACATTCATGATCCATCATATACCCCATCACCACTGTTTTAATTGTTGCTTGAGTATAAGCAAGCATTCTAAGTTTGGTGTGGGAAGGGGAAGAATAGGAGGAAAAGGGCAACAACAATGAAGATGAACTACAAGGTGGTAAAGTTCCTTTCTCCTCTTACTCATTTCCAGCACTTTAAATTGCATGATTGTCTTCTATTTTCTTTGTATGCATGTGTGATTACTCCTTGTGAATAAGCATAATTTGATATTTGATTTGTAACATGTTGCTATGATATCATGATTATCATCTTGAGTTTTACTTGCACCCAATCTCTTTAAAGAATGCAACAAAGAAATCATTCTTTTGAAAGAAAAATATTGAAGAATTTTATAACTCATGGGGCAAGCAAAAGATTAAGAGGAGTGGAGGTTCTGATTGTATGATTGTGTATTGAGGTTGCATGTTTGTGAAAACTTGCATGGGAGCTCATAGACAGGAAATGAAATTTAGAGAAGTATTATGGAATTTCTCAAACATCTATTAATCCAAGAAGCAGTAACAAAAGCAAACAAAAGAAAAAGAAAAAATAAAGAACAAACCCAAGGCTTTGAGCATCAATTAGTAGGAAGAAAAAAAAAGAAAGAAACAAGAACTCAAAGAGTTATTGTCTTGGTTAAATGCTTGTGGTGGATTTGTATCAAAGAGAGAGGCTTGAGCAAGTAAATCCTAAGGGGTGCTTCAACACCTAATACCTTAGACCAACTGGTTTGGGAGTATTGATTGAAAGCTTATCTTAAAAAGCCGCTTTGATACATGACACCTAGAGTCGAGGCCAGGATACAAAAAAAAAGAAAAGAAAATGCTAGAAAATAAGTGCTGCTTCAAGGTGAAAATCTATAAAGAGGATTCCATAATATCATTTGAATGAAAGTCCTAAGATCTAAGACTTCCAAAATGTGAGGACTAATGAGCACTGGAATCCTTGCATAAGCATACAAATTAGAGTTCAGCCCACTGTCACTTATTCACTTCACACACTAAGGCACCATAAGCAATTCTTCAATACATTCCAATTAAAGAGAATTCTTTGTGCATAGTTCTTTTCTTGCTTGGGGACAAGCAAGCTTTAAGTTTGGTGTTGTGATGTCAGGGCATCTTGGCTAGTTTTACTAGCCATTTTTTTGTATACTTTAGGTTGGTTTCATGCATTTTCGTAGGAAATAAGAAAGTATTTGGGTGAAAATGCAATCATACCATGATTCAAGCAAACATTGTGAATTTTGAATGATTTCATGAGAATTATGCATAAATTGAATGATAAATTAGATGATGCATGTTCCCATGATTAAGAGCAAGACTTTGATGCACTTTGTTTGATTGATTTTAGGCCAAAAAAAGAAGAGAGGAGCCACGTTAGTGGCTACGTTAGTTACACTAACGTGGAAGGAAGGAAAGTCCCAACGTTAGTGAGAAAAGTTACTGGCATTAACTTTGAAGAAGGAGAGCATGGAACGTTAGCAAGGAAGACCCACGTTAAGAGTCACGTTAGCTACACTAACGTGAACTCTAACGTAGGGAAAAAAGGCACCAAGCAACGTTAATGGGAAAGGTGAGTCCCAATAATGCTTGCGAAAGGGGTATATGCCAACGTTAGTGGAAAAAGTGAGTGCCACTAACGTTGGCAAAGCAAAAAGACCCATGTTAACAGCCACGTTAACTAAGTTAACGTGGTAGTTAACGTGGAAGGAAATAGAGATGCCAACATTAGTGGAAAAAGTGAGTGCCACTAACGTTGGCGAGGCAAAAAAGACCCACGTTAACTTCTACGTTAACTAAGTTAACGTGGAAGTTAACGTAGGCAAAAGTCCCAACTTGCAGCCTGACCATGCCTTCTTCAAACACGCATAACTTGAGCCACAAAGCTCCAAATGAGGTAATTCCAGTGACATTGGAAAGTAGGATTCCAGAGCTTTTCATTCATATATGGCACTACATGGTTGATACTAAATTTGAGGTAGAAAACCTGCCCCAAAAGTTCAAAGATGAACATGGTATCAACCTGTAGTAAGGCCAACTGACCTCTTCACCTTCCAAGAAGTGTAACTCGAGTTGTAAAGCTCCAAATGATGCGCTTCCAAAGGCGTTAGAAAGTAGACATCCAGAGCTTTCCAATAATATATAATAGTATGGGGTAGACATTGATTTTGAGCTCCAGTACCTGGAAATATTAAGCCCCTGGTCGCTAGCGTTATCGGGACTCACGTTTTCCATTAACACTAGCGACTATAACAGCGACCATGTCCACTTCAAAGGATTATAACTTGAGTTACATAGATCCAATTGAAGTAATTCTAGTTGTGTTAGAAAGCTGACATTTAGAGCTTTCCAACGATATATAATACTCTATAGTGGGCATGAAATTGGAGCACAAACAAGAGGCATCTTTTAAGCCCCAAAAACACCAACTGGGCAACAAGTGCAACGTTAGCCACAATAACTTTAGCACTAACGCCACACTTGTAGCGTTAGTGTGGCTAACTTTAGCACTAAATTTAGCACCTGGACATCAACTTGATTCACTTCTCTTTCAAGGACCACCCAACCTCAAGGAAGCAAGCCCACAAGTGTCAACCAATCAAGGCCACAAGAAGCATCTAGAATATGAATTTTCATTTAATTGTAATTTGCTTTTAATTTCATTTTGTAATTTAGGAGAGCCTATATAAAGGCCTTAGTTTGTACATTCAAAAGAGAAGAGGCGGGTAGGATAGAGACTTGAGAATTGGAGATTGGGGATTGAAGAGGGGTCTTCGGACTCCCTCTCCTCACACTCTTTTCCTTCTCTTTCTTTTCCCTGTACTTTTCATTTATGATTTGGAAGTTTCATTTTCAGTTTTAATCTTCATCTTTACTTTTTTTGCACTTTCTTTCTTTTCTATTTTGGTAGAGCAATGATCAACTAACTCTTTTCATTGGATTAGAGAGCTCTATTGTGATTCAATGGATCAATTGTAGTTCTTATTCTTCTTCTTCTTTCTTTTCTCTTGATTTTACTAGAGAGCTTTCGAACTTCATCCAATTGGGTAATTGTCTTGGAAGAGAAATTGCTCATACTTGGATTTCCTCTGAACCTTGAAAGAGGAATGAGAAAATCATGCTAAAAATGCTCTCTCACATTGGATTAGGTTGGGGGTTGGATGGATATTGTGACATGTAATCCTACCAATACTTTGACCTATGAATGTGTGTGGTATAATCAGTGATCCATTTTACTCTTCTGCACTTTATAGCTTTTCTTTACTTTTATGCCATTTACATTTCCTTGTTACTTATCACTCCAATATGATTCGTCTAACTAGGATAATCAATTAATCATTGTTTGCTTAATCCGTTAATCTCTGTGGGATTCGACGTCACTCTATTGTGAGTTATTACTTGATGATAATTCGGTATACTTGCCGAAGGGAAATTTGTTGAGAGACAAGTTTTCACGCATCACACGTCCATATAATCCATCTCACCGCTCACACAATGCATTCCATTACACACAAAATTCTTCTCACAGTCCACAAAACCCATATCATTACCCAAAAAAGTCATACCACTCTCAGAACATACAACCACAAAACAACCAATTCCATTCACAAAGTAGCCACCCTCAACCTCCAAATTTCACCCCAGCTGCACACCTCCCCTTGAGGATAAGCTATCAAGGATAGAGAACCTATTGGCAATTCTCTTGGAAGAATCTAAGGACACGAAGACTTTCCAAGAGGAAGTAAAATCCATTCTGCAGAACCGGGGGTTGCCATTAAGAAGCTTGAGGCACAAGTTGGATATCTATCAAAGCAATTCCATCCCTATAATTCCCTTAGTGACACCATGGCAAACCCAAAGGAGGAATTAGAAGAAAAAGAAAAAGGGGCACCCATACCAAGTGAGATTTCTATGAAGAAGGAGGAGGTTGTGAGAATATATAAGCCTAAGGCTCCATACCCAAAGAGGTTACTAATGGTGACAAAGGAACATGCAAACTCACTCCCAAAAGACTTAATGCAACATCATGTAGAAGAAAGGGAGGAAGTCAATCAAGGGAGCCCACACTCCAATGAAACAGAGAGTTGCATAGAGGGTAAGTTCATTGAACCACCAATTCAAGAAGCACTTGATGAAGAGGATGCTCCAACCATCATACAACACCCAAGTCCTGAAATCAAGGTGGTGAAGGCAATCAACATGAGCACTAAAAAGAGGATGGTGACCAAGAAAAGAAGGAGAATATCCATAAAGAAGAAAAGATCAACCAAAATCCATCCCACCCCTACCCCAACAAGCAAGTTTACTCAAGCTAACAACAAAAGAAAGCTTGCTGGGGAAAGACACTATAAACAAGGGGCGTTAACTGGCTCCTCTTTCCTCTTGAGGTCATTCCTCTTAACAAACTGGAAGAAGAGGAAGAAAGTCATGAACAACATGTCAAGCTAATGACATTAAAAGAGAGCTTGTTGGGAGGCAACCCAACCGTAGGTAACATTTTCTTTCCTTGCTTTGTTTACTTTCAATAATTTGGCATATGATTGCATTCTAAGTTTTGTGTTGCCATGCAACAATTTCATGTTCAATCTTCACTGGATACTTGCAACATTCTAAATTGAGAGTGTCACACTAAGTTTGGTGTTGCCACTTATTTTTCATGCAAGGTACCAAGCACACCACTCTCTGTTTATATCTATTGTGCCTTTATTGTATCCTTAATCTGGCTTGCTGAAATACATGCATACTCACACTTCATTCTAAGACATTCATGATCCATCATAGACCCCATCACAACTGTTTTAATTGTTGCTTGAGTATAAGCAAGCATTCTAAGTTTGGTGGGAGAAGGGAAATAATAGGAGGAAAAGGGCAACAACAATGAAGATATACTACAAGGTGGTAAAGTTCCTTTCTCCTCTTACTTATTTCCAGCACTTTAAATTGCATGATTGTCTTCTATTTTCTTTGTATGCATGTGTGCTTACTCCTTGTGAATAAGCATAATTTGATATTTAATTTGTGACATGTTGCTATGATATCATGATTATCATCTTGATTTTTACTTGTACCCAATATCTTTAAGAAATGCAACAAAGAAATCATTCTTTTAAAAGGAAAATGTTGAAGAATTTTATAAATCATGGGACAAGCAAAAGATTAAGAGGAGTGGAGGTTCTGATTGTATGATTATGTATTGAGGTTGCATGTTTGTGAATACTTGCATGGGAGCTCATAGACAGGAAATGAAGTTTAGAGAAGTATTATGGAATTTCTCAAACATCTATTGATCCAAGAAGCAGTAACAAAAGAAAACAAAATAAAAAGAAAAAAAACAAAGAACAAGCCCAAGGCTTTGAGCATCAATTACTAGGAAGAAAAAGAAAGAAACAAGAACTCAAAGAGTTATTGTCCTAGTTAAATGCTTGTGGTGGATTTGTATCAAAGAGAGAGGCTTGAGCAAGTAAATCCTAAGGGGTGCCTCAACACCTAATACCTTAGACCAACTGGTTTAGGAGTATTGATTGAAAGCTTATCTTAAAAAGCCGCTTTGATACATGACACCTAGAGTCGAGGCCAAGATACAAAAAGAAAAGAAAAATGCTAGAAAATAAGTGATGCTTTAAGGTGACAATCTATAAAGAGACTTCCATAATATCATTTGAATGAAAGTCCTAAGATCTAAGACTTCCAAAATGTGAGGACTAATGAGCACTGGAATCCTTGTATAAGCATACAAATTAGAGTTCACCCCACTGTCACTTATTCACTTCACCCACTAAGGCATCATAAGTAATTCTTCAATATATTCCAATTAAGAGAATTCTTTGTGGATAGTTCTTTTCTTGCTTGGGGACAAGCAAGATTTAAGTTTGGTGTTGTGATGCCAGGGCATCTTGGCTAGTTTTACTAGCCATTTTTTGTATGCTTTAGGTTGGTTTCATGCATTTTCTTAGGAAATAAGAAAGTATTTGGTTGAAAATGCAATCATACCATGATTCAAGCAAACATTGTGAATTTTGAATGATTTCATGAGAATTATGCATGAATTGAATGATAAATTGGATGATACATGATCCCATGATTAAGAGCAAGACTTTAATGCACTTTGTTTGATTGATTTCAGGTAACAAGAAGCAGAGAAGAGCCATGTTAGTGGCTACGTTAGTGCTACTAACGTGGCCATTAACGTGGAAGAAAAAGAGAAGCCCCAACGTTAGTGAGAAAGTTAGTGGCATTAACTTTGAAGAAGGAGAGCATGGAACGTTAGTGGTAAAAGTGAACGCCACTAACGTTTGCGAAGCAAAGAAGGCCTACGTTAGCTTCCACCTTAACTACATTAACGTGGTAGTTAACGTGGAAGGAAAGGAAAACGCCAACGTTAGTGGAAAAAGTGAGTGCCACTAACGTTTGCGAATCAAAAAGACCCACGTTAATGGCCACATTAACTACATTAACGTGGTAGTTAACGTGGAAGAAAAGGGAGATGCCAACGTTAGTGGAAAAGGTGATCTCCACTAACATTTTTGAAGCAAAAAAGACCCACGTTAACGGTCACGTTAACTACATTAACGTGGAAGTTAACGTAGGCAAAAATCTCACCTGGTAGCCTGACCATGCCTTCTTCAAACAAGAATAACTTGAGCCACAAAACTCCAAATGAGGTGATTCCAAAAACATTGAAAAGTAGGATTCCAGAGCTTTTCAAGAATATATGGCACTACATGGTGGACACTAAATTTGAGGGATAAAACCTGCCCCGAAAGTGCAAAGATGAACATGGTATCAACCTGTAGTAAGGCCAACTGACCTCTTCACGTTCCAAGACATGTAACTCGAGCTGTAGAGCTCCAAATGATGCGCTTCCAAAAGCATTGGAAAGTAGACATCCAGAGATTTCCAACAATATATAATAGTATTGGGTGGACATTAAGTTTGAGCTCCAGAATCTAGCAACATTAATCCCTTGGTCGCTAGCGTTATCGTGACTCACGTTTTCCAGTAACGCTAGCGACTGTGCCAGCGACCTTGTCTACTTCAAAGGAGCATAACTTGAGTTACAGAGGTCCAATTGAGGTGATTCTAGTTGCGTTAGAAATCTGACATTCAGAGCTTTCCAACGATATATGATACTCTATAGTGGGTATGAAATTGGAGTACAAACAAGAGGCATCTTTTAAACCCCAAAAACACCAATTGGGTAGCAAGTGTGACGTTAGTTTTATATAATACTCCCTCCCCTCACACACTTTTCCTTCTCTTCTTTTTTTTGTACTTTTCATTTATGAATTTGGAAGTTTTAATCTTCATCTTTACTTTTTTGCAGTTTCTTCTTTTCTATTTTGGTAGAGCAATGATCAACTAACTCTTTTCATTGGGTTAGAGAGCTCTATTGTGATTCAATAGATCAATTGTAGTTCTTATTCTTCTTCTTTCTTTTCTCTTGATTTTACTAGAGAGCTTTCGATCTTCATCCAAATGGTTAATTGTCTTGGAAGAGAAATTGCTCATAGTTGGATTTCCTCGGAATCTTGCAAGAGGAATGAGGAAATCATGCTAGAAATGCTCTCTCACATTGGATTAGGTTGGAGGTTGGATGGATATTGTGACATTTAATCCTACCAATACGTTGATCTATGAATGTGTGTGGTATAATCAGTGACCACACTTCATCTCTTCCCATGAGTAATTAAATCAAGGAATTGGGCAATTGTTCAAGCTTAGA
>NC_029774.3:84455287-84458118 GCF_000817695.3 Arachis duranensis | reverse complement strand
AAAAGGTCTAGTGAAGTTAACCAATTTAGTATTGAAGCAAGCATTTTAATTGAAAAAGTTGAATAGTTGTGTTCAATTACAATAAATTAATGACCACACAAGTGAGGATGACATGCTCAATGAAAAATTACTCTCTGGAAGAACATTCAAGTCTTACATCTTAGATTCTTGTGACAAAGTTTTTATATTTTGCTTGAGGACAAGCAACACTTTAAGTTTGGTGTTGTGATGCAATTGCATATTTGTTATATTAGCTAGTTAGTTTAGTTGGTTTTAGCTTAATTTCACTCATTTTCTCTAAATAAACAAGTCCTTTTATGAGTTTTGTCTTCATGCATGAGAATACCAAGGAACATGTTGATTCTAGCCAAATTCATGCAAATGATTTAAGGAATACATACATGAATGAGTATGAATGAATCTCATGAAATTTATTGCATGAATTAGTAAGACTTTGAAGCTATTTCCCTTGTTGATGATAGGTGATGAAACAAGAAATCATGGAAGCAAGAATGATGCAAGCTGGGCAAGAAGAAGAGAAGTTGTTGGCGTTGCCAACTTGGTGAAAGGGTGCGTGTTTGAAGGCAACGCCAGGCAGCCCTGGAGAAGCAAATGTTGGCGTTGCCAACTTGAAGAAAAGGGTGCGTGTTTGAAGGCAACGCCAGGCAACCCTGGAGAAGCAAATGTTGGCGTTGCCAACTTGAAGAAAGGAGTGAGTGTTTGATGGCAACGCAGGCAAGCAAAGAGCTGAGCCAAGGAGAGCTCGAGGGCGTTGCCAACGTGGGAATGAAGAAGCGTTATTCCTTGACAACGCACACGAGCAAACTTGGCCCAAGAGGAGGAGAAGCTGGCGTTGCCAACGCCAGGAACCATAGGCGTTATTCAAGGCAACGCCAAGCAATCTTGGGGAGCTAGTTTTGAGCCTCGAGCATGTTGCTGGCCTAGAGATGAGGGCCGTGTTTGAGGATGGCCTAGAGATGAGGGGCGTGTTTGAGGACAACACAGGCAAGCAACGCACACAAGCAAGGCTTGGCCCAGGAAAAGGAGATACACGTTGCCAACGCCAAGTTATGAAGGCGTGTTCCTTGGCAACGTTGCAAGTAACTTTGGCACCAAAGGGGAGCTCGAGCACGTTGTTGAGCTAGGAACCATGGGCGTGTTCTAAGGCAACGCCAGGAGTGGTTGCTTGGCTAGGCACCAAGTCTTGGATGCCAACCACGTTGCCAACGCCAGGAAAGGCTACCAACCACGTTGCCAACGCCAGGAAGGTTGCCAACCAAGTTGCCAACGCCAGGAAAGGCTGCCAACCACGTTACCAACGCCAGGAAGGTTGCCAACCAAGTTGCCAACGCCAGGAAGGTTGCCAACCAAGTTGCCAACGCCAGGAAGGGTGCCAACCACGTTGCCAACGCCAGGAAGCATAGGCGTGTTCAAGGACAACGCCAAGCAACAAGTATAGAGCCTTGAGGAAGGCTCGAGCACGTTGCCCACGCCAGCTTCCAAAGGCGTGTTTGAGGGCAACGTGACAAGCAAAACTGAAGGCTAGAGATGAGCCCTGGAGGGGGCACGGGCACGTTGCCAACGTGCTAGCAAGGAGGCGTGTTTGGCAACAACGCCAGCCTCATGTCTCTGCCTTGGGAGGCTAGGCACGGGCACGTTGCCAACTTGCTAGAATGGGTGTGTTTTTGGCAACAACTTGGCAGCTTAACCTTACCTTCTTTGAGGAAGCATAACTTGAGCTAGAAAAGTCCAAATGAGGTGATTCCAGTGGCATTGGAAAGAAGACATCAAGAGCTTTCCAATGATGTATAATAGTCCATATTGAAGTAGAGGATTGACACCCAAATTCTGTGCTACATTTAGCATGAAAGTAGTGGAAGAGCAAGTTGTTAGCAACAACTTGGGCTAGCAACACCCAAGTCTGAAAGTTCACTTCCAGGAAAACACCATGCACGTTGCCAACGTGCATTAAGCCTAGAGTTGTTGCCAATGACGCCCCTCAATGGGCCAGAATTGTTGCCAACTTGCTCTGCTTCCTCTATTCTTCACAAAGGCTAGCAACTTCCTGAATTGAACCAGAAATTCAACAAAGAGAAAGCCCACATTGCTAGCCCAATTGAAGATCTTTGAAGGAGTTTTAGGACTAATATAAATAGAGATTGAGTTTGTACTTGAGGAGGACTTTTGACACTTAGAATTTTAGACTCTTAGCACTTTTATTTTGGAGAACTCTCTAGCACTTCCGGGAGGATACCCGGAGAGCTATTTTGGTTCTTCTTGGAACTTCTCTTCTTCACTTTTAAGCTTTAAGCATTTCCTTATTCTTCTTCATCTATCTTTACGCTTAGTTTAATTTTGGTTTATGGCAATTGTTGTTGAAATTGGAGCTATGACTCACTAAACCCCACTTTCATTAGGGGGAAGAGCTCTGCTTGTTTGAATGCATTGATGAACTCCTCTTTTCCTCCTCAATTCTAGTGGTTAATCTAAAGAGGAAACTCTTGTTCTTCAAAGATTCAACCACCATCGAGAGAGGGGTTAATCTATATGAATTATGTGGTGAATTTGAGGAATGAGCCACATAACTCAGTTTAGAGTTCATCCTTTCATGATTTCTTTAATCAATACACCTTGGTTAGTATGTGAGATATAACTCTCCTTGGTTGAGATTATGGGAATTGTGTGGCTGGATTAGATTTGAGCTTCATCTCTTCTCATGAACAATTAGATCACGAGAGTGGCAATTGGTTATGTTGAGAGAGATTGAATCACCAAGAGATTGGGATTCAATTACCCACTTGCCATGGATCTATACCCATGATTGAGAAGGA
>NC_029774.3:84450135-84451369 GCF_000817695.3 Arachis duranensis | reverse complement strand
CAAACCAGTGGTACAACCCCAAAGAAGATTGAATCCCACAATGAAGGAGGTTGTTCAAAAGGAAGTCCTGAAGTTATGTAAAGCTGGGATTATCTACCCCATATCTGACAGCCCGTGGGTCAGTCCAGTGCAAGTAGTACCTAAGAAAGGGGGGATGACTGTCATTGTTATTGAGAAGAATGAGCTTATTCCAACACGAACAATGACAGGGTGGAGGATGTGCATAGACTATAGGAGGTTGAATGATGCCACACGAAAAGATCACTTTCCTCTACCTTTCATTGACCAGATGCTTGAAAGGTTGGCTGGCCATGCCTATTACTGTTTTCTTGATGGATATTCTGGGTATAACCAGATAGTGGTTGACCCCATGGATCAAGAGAAGACTTCCTTTACTTGCCCCTTTGGAGTCTTTGCATACAGGATAATGCCATTTGGACTGTGTAATGCTCCAGCTACCTTTCAAAGATGCATGCTATCAATCTTCTCAGACATGGTAGAAAAATTTATTGAAGTATTCATGGATGATTTTTCTGTTTTTGGTGATTCCTTCAATACTTGCTTGCACCATCTTACCCTGGTCTTGAAAAGGTGCCAAGAAACAAATTTAGTTTTAAATTGGGAGAAATGCCATTTCATGGTACCCGAAGGCATTGTTCTTGGTCACAAAATCTCAAGAAAGGGTATAGAGGTTGACAAGGCAAAAGTAGAAATTATAGAAAAACTTCCTTTGCCAACTAGTGTGAAAGCCGTTAGAAGTTTCTTAGGGCATGCTGGATTCTATAGGAGATTCATCAAAGATTTTTCCAAAATAGCAAAGCCACTAAGCAATTTGCTGGTGGTAGACAATCCTTTTATCTTTGATGATGAATGCAAACATGCCTTTGAAACTCTAAAGGCTAAGCTCACCACAGCACCAATCATCACACCCCCAAGTTGGGGACTACCTTTTGAACTCATGTGTGATGCAAGTAACCTTGCAATCGGTGCTGTGTTGGGGCAGAGGAAGGAAAAGAAGCTTCATGTTATCTACTATGCAAGTAAGGTATTAAATGAAGCTCAAAAAAACTACACCACAACAGAGAAAGAGCTACTAGCTGTGGTATATGCTTTTGATAAGTTTAGACAATATTTGATTGGATCTAAAGTCTTAGTGTATACTGACCATGCTGCTATTAAGTATCTTATGTCAAAACAGGATGCCAAAACAAGGCTAATCAGATGGGTGCTACTC
>NC_029774.3:84443895-84446266 GCF_000817695.3 Arachis duranensis | reverse complement strand
TTATCAGTAAAAGCACAAATAACCTTGACAATAAAGAAAACAGAGTACAAAGAATGAGAGGCTAGG
The DNA here is from genome assembly GCF_000817695.3 of Arachis duranensis. Classification (NCBI taxonomy): domain Eukaryota; kingdom Viridiplantae; phylum Streptophyta; class Magnoliopsida; order Fabales; family Fabaceae; genus Arachis; species Arachis duranensis. Next base: position 84,446,200 of record NC_029774.3, on the reverse strand, counting down.
CATCAATGACAAAATTTGGATATGTGTCTGTGGTGATTGATGTTAAGAGACATACTTGGGCTAGTAAATCCGAGGGGTGCTTCATCACCCGATAACTTGAGTTAACTAACTCGGGATTATCGATTGAAAACTCACAATCAAGAGTAGCTCTATAACAGAACATTTAGCAACCCAAAGAGGTGCTGGACACCACTATCCAAATAAAATTTCAATGTTATATGCCTGTGATTGAATGTGTTATGGAGAGAGGCTTGGGTTAGTAAATCTTTAAGAGTGTCTCAACACTTAACAACTTGAACCAACTGGTTTGGGATTGTTGATTGAAAGCTTATGCTAAAGAGCCGCCTTAAGACAAGATTTCGAGCTCATTTGAAATAAGAAGGAATATAAAAAAAGAAAAGCATCAAGTAAAGAATGGTTCAAGGGTCATGTGCTACAGTATAGAAGAAGTCTAGTGAAGTTAACCAATTTAGTATTGAAGCAAGCATTCTAATTGAAAAAGTTGAATAGCCGTGATCAATTACAATAAATTAATGACCACACAAGTGAGGATGACATGCTCAATGAAAAATTACTCTCTGGTAGAACATTCAAGTCTTACATCTTAGATTCTTGTGACAAAGTTTTTATATTTTGCTTGAGGACAAGCAACACTTTAAGTTTGGTGTTGTGATGCAATTGCATATTTGTTATATTAGCTAGTTAGTTTAGTTGGTTTTAGCTTAATTTCACTCATTTTCTCTAAATAAACAAGTCCTTTTATGAGTTTTGTCTTCATGCATAAGAATACCAAGGAACATGTTGATTCTATCCAAATTCATGCAAATGATTTAAGGAATACATACATGAATGAGTATGAATGAATCTCATGAAATTTATTGCATGAATTGGTAAGACTTTGAAGCTATTTCCTTTGTTGATGATAGGTGATGAAACAAGAAAGCATGGAAGCAAGAATGATGCAAGCTGGGCAAGAGGAAGAAAAGTTGTTGGCGTTGCCAACTTGGAGAAAGGGTGCGTGTTTGAAGGCAACGCCAGGCAGCCCTGGAGAAGCAAATGTTGGCGTTGCCAACTTGGAGAAAGGGTGCGTGTTTGAAGGCAACGCCAGGCAGCCCTGGAGAAGCAAATGTTGGCGTTGCCAACTTGGAGAAAGGGTGAGTTGTTGAAGGCAACGCCAGGCAGCCCTGGAGAAGCAAAAGTTGGCGTTGCCAACTTGGAGAATGGAGGGCGTTGTGATGGCAACGCAGGCAAGCAAAGAGCTGAGCCAAGGAGAGCTCGAGGGCGTTGCCAACGTGGGAATGAAGAAGCGTTATTCCTTGACAACGCACACGAGCAAACTTGGCCCAAGAGGAGGAGAAGCTGGCGTTGCCAACGCCAGGAACCATAGGCGTTATTCAAGGCAACGCCAAGCAATCTTGGGGAGCTAGTTTTGAGCCTCGAGCACGTTGTTGGCCTAGAGATGAGGGGCGTGTTTGAGGATAACGCAGGCAAACAACGCTGAATGGAGAACTTAGCCCAGGAAAAGGAGATGCACGTTGCCAACGCCAAGTTATAAAGGCGTGTTCCTTGGCAACGTAGCAAGTAACTTTGGCACCAAAGGGGAGCTCGAGCACGTTGTTGAGCTAGGAACCATGGGCATGTTCTAAGGCAACGCCAGGAGTGGTTGCTTGGCTAGGCACCAAGTCTTGGATGCCAACCACGTTGCCAACGCCAGGAAAGGCTACCAACCACGTTGCCAACGCCAGGAAGGTTGCCAACCAAGTTGCCAACGCCAGGAAAGGCTGCCAACCACGTTGCCAACGCCAGGAAGGTTGCCAACCAAGTTGCCAATGCCCGGAAGGTTGCCAACCAAGTTGCCAACGCCAGGAAGGGTGCCAACCACGTTGCCAATGCCAGGAAGCATAGGCGTGTTCAAGGACAACGCCAAGCAACAAGCATAGAGCCTTGAGGAAGGCTCGAGCACATTGCCAACGCCAGCTTCCAAAGGCGTGTTTGAGGGCAACGCAGCAAGCAAAATGTGGCAAGGAAGCTCACTTGAAGAAGCACTCGAGCACGTTGCCAACGCCAGCTTCCAAAGGCGTGTTTGAGGGCAACGTGACAAGCAAAACTGAAGGCTAGAGATGAGCCCTGGAAGGGGCACGGGCACGTTGCCAACGTGCTAGCAAGGAGGCGTGTTTGGCAACAACGCCAGCCTCATGTCTCTGCCTTGGGAGGCTAGGCACGTTGCCAACGTGGGAGAATGGGTGCGTTTTTGGCAACAACTTGGCAGCTTGACCTTACCTTCTTTGAGGAAGCATAACTTGAG
>NC_029774.3:84410828-84443096 GCF_000817695.3 Arachis duranensis | reverse complement strand
GATCTATACCCATGATTGAGAAGGATTTGACTAACATCAATTCATGAAAACTTGCATCTCTGATCCCTAATGATCCTCTCCACCATTAATTCTTATTTCTTTTGTTTCTAGTTGTTTGACTACCCATAACCCAAATTCCCTTCTACATTTTGTCAATTTACTATTCTTGTTATCTATATTCTGTTCCTTTAGTTCTTGCTATTTACTCTTATGTTCTTTAAATTTTTGCAATCTTTAATTCCTTGCAATTTATCTTTGATGTCATTTAAGTTTCTTGCACTTTAAGTTTCCGTTATTTACTTTCACTTTATTTCTCTCTTCTAGTTCTTTACATTCTTTGCCATTTAAATTCTTGCAATTATGTTCAAAAATCAAAATGCTCATGAAATCAAAACTATGTTTGCTTGACTAAATCTACCATTTAACTAAAGTTGCTTAATATACCAATCTCCGTGGGATCGACCTCACTCTTTGTGAGTTTTATTACTTGATACGACCCGGTATACTTGCCGGTTATACGTGAAATCTCATTTTTACGTATCAAAGACCACTAACGTGAAGAGTAACGTGGAGCTAAGCATGATGGGCCAACGTTAGTGACACTCACCTTTGCCAGTAATGTTGGAGATGGCAATCACCACCACGTTAGGGGTCACGTTAATCCAATTAACGTGAACTCTAACGTGAGAAGGAGGGGCGTTTGGATCATTAGTGACAAAGGTAAGTGTCACTAACGCTCTCGAAGCTTAGGCATGCCCATGTTAAGGGTCACATTAGTTACACTAATGTGAACTCTAACGTGGGGAGAAGACCCAAGAGCCAACGTTATTGAAAAAGGTGAACGCCAATAACATTTGCGAAGGACCAAGATGGCAACTTTTGTGGTCACGTTAGTGCCACTAACGTTGAAGTTAACGTGGATCACTAGTTGGTTGGAACGTTAGTGGAAAAGGTGATCATCACTAACGTTCTCGAACCCACATTCTCACTTAATGTTAACACCACTAACGTCTTAACTAACGTCCATGCCTAACTCACACTTTTTTGCAAGCAAAGCTGAGCCCACTGAAGATTGTAACTGCTTCAACTCAAGATGAAAGGCCCATATCCAAGACTTGAAGAACTAACTAGAAGATCAAGAAGAGTAGTATATATATGAGTAGTTTTGAACTAGAAAGGAGCTTGGCAATTTGGAAAATGACACCTTGTATATTTACTTTTCTGCACTTTTCTAGTTACTGGAGAATGTACTCTTTTCTACTATTTTCCATTTCCAGAGTTATGAACAACTAAACCCCCTTTCATTGGGTTAGGGAGCTCTGTTGTAATTTGATGAATCAATTATAGTTTACATTCTTCTTCCTCTTTCTTTTCTCTTGATTTACTAGAAAGCTTTGGATCTTAACTCAATTGGTTAGTTGTCTTGGAAAAGAAACTCTCCATAATTGGATCTCCTCTGAGCCTTGGAAATGGGATGAGGAGATCATGCTAGAAATGCTTTCTCATGTTGGACCAAATTGGGGTTTGGATAGATATAGTGACATGTAATCCTCCCAACACTTTGATTTGGAAATACATGTGGTATAATCAGTGACCATACTTCATCTCTTCCCATGAGCAATTAAATCAAGGAATTGGGCAATTGTTCAAGCTTAGAGAGATTGGGTTGCCAAAGAATTGGGATCCAATCACCTAAGATTGCCAAGGAGATCAATGAATGCATTGATTGAGGAAGAGATGAGAATGAATTTGATCCGGAGAATGCAACATCTCCTAAGCCCAATGAATCCCCCATTTTTGATCTTACCCATTCTCTTTAATTTCTGCCATTTATCTTCATGCTCATTTCCCCAAATCCCCATTTAAGATTCTGCAATTTACTTTCTGCACTTTACTTTCCCACTATTTAAATTTTCTGCAATTCTCAACTCAATTTCTGCTAGTTCAACTAGCACATTTTTCCAACTAAAGCTGCTTGACCAATCAATCCCTGTGGGATTTGACCTCACTCTATTGTGAGTTTTTACTTGATGAAAATTCGGTATACTTGTCGAAGGGAAATTTGTTGAGAGACAAGTTTTCGTGCATCAAGTTTATGGCGCCGTTGCTGGGGATTGATTTTGTATCGACAATGATTAAGTTGGAAGTTCACTATATTGAGCATTTTCTTGTGATTGTTTATTTTACCTTATCAATTAACTTTAGTTTCAGTTAGTTTCTTCCTCATCCCCTCTCCCCTCATTATTTTCTTTTTCTTTGTTATTATTTACAATTATGCTCACTAACACACTAACTGTTTGATAAATTGCACCACTTATACTAACAGCCACTCTAACGAGAATAATCTCTTCATTTTATTGCTTGCTATGTGCTCTGTTAGTTGTATGATAGGGAGAAGAAGCAGAGCTTCAACTTTCTTTGATTCGGAACCTGAGAGGACCTTCCTTAGATTAAGGAGGAAAGCAAGAGGGAAAAAAGTTGTTGGTGCTAAGGAAGAAGAAGAATACTTTGAAACAAACATGGAGGAGAACATGAAAAACAACCATGAAGGAGAAGCTCACAACCATGCCAGAGAGGGCCCTGTGAATCATTCTGGGCAAGAGAGAAGAGTTCTAGGTTCTTACATCAATCCAAACCTAGAAAATTGTGGAAGTAGTATCCAGAAGCCAACCATACATGCGAGTAACTTTGAATTAAAACTCCAGCTCATCACCCTTGTTCAGAACAATTGTTCATTCAGAGGGAGTGCCCAAGAAGACCTCAATCAACATATAACCACCTTCTAATGGTGTTCATCCGGACCACTATAGATTGCTTTTGTTCCCTTTTTCACTCAGGGACAAAGCATCTAAATGGCTGGAATCTTTCCCGAAGGAGAGTTTAACAAATTGGGAGGATGTGGTAAACAAATTTTTGGCAAGATTCTACCCCCATCAAAGAATCAACAGGCTGAGAGCTGAAGTATAAACCTTCAGGCAACAAGATGGTAAAACTCTCTATGAGGCTTAGGAGAGGTTTAAGGACTTAACAAGAAGGTGCCCACCAGACATGTTCAATGAATGGGTTCAACTACACATCTTCTATGAAGGTCTTTCCTATGAGTCAAAGAAGGTCGTGGACCATTCGTCAGGGGGCTCTCTAAACAAGAAAAAGACCATTGAAGAGGCCATAGATGTCATTGAGACTGTAGTTGAGAATGACTACTTCTATGCTTTTGAAAGGAGTAACACTCGAGGAGTGATGGAGCTGAACCATATGGATACACTGTTGGCTCAAAATAAAATGATCACCAAGCAGTTAGCTGACCTTACCAAGAAGGTGGAAGAAAACCAAGTTGCAGCAGTCATCACTTTATTACCAGCTCAAGAAGGAGTGAATGCAGGAGAAGAAGGTGACTGGGAACAAGCCAATTATGTTGGAAATTCACCCAGACAGACCCATGATCCATACTCCAAAACTTATAATTCTGGTTGGAGAAACCACCCTAATTTTGGGTGGGGAAAACAACAAGACCAAGGCCAAGACCAAAGATGACATAACCACAATCCCAACAACAATGCAACTCACCAATACCCCTCACAGAGATCATATCAACACCCACCTAATCACCCTTCTTAACCTCCTAACCTCAACCCACCATCACCAACCAAAGATAGACTCTCCAAAATTGAGACTCTACTTGAAGGTATATGTAAGGAAGTTCAAGACAGTAAAGCTTTCCGGGAAGAAGTGCGATCCAATATGCAAAATCAAGAGGCTGCCATCAAGAAACATGAAACACAAATTGGCTACTTATTCAAGAAAGCCCCAGGTCACAACATTCACAGCAACACTAATTCAATTCCAAGGGAGGAGTGTCAGGCCATCACCCTCAGAAACGGGAAGGAATTGAAGGAGACTTACAAGAAACCACAAGAGAATAAATCAGATGAAAAAGAAAAGGGACAAGAGGAAATTCAAGTTTCCACTGCCAAGTCACATCAGGAGGGAGAAGCGCTGAAGCCAAACTTTCCAAAAGCCCCATACCCTCAGCAATTGAAGAAGAAGGGAGAGGACAACCAATTCTCCAGATTCTTGGAAATCTTCAAGAAACTACAAATTAACACACCATTTGCTGAGGCAATAGAGCAAATGCCACTCTATGCCAAGTTCTTGAAGGAATTGATGACCAAGAAAAGAAGCTGGAAGAACAACGAAACTGTGGTACTAACTGAAGAATGCAATGCCATCATCCAGCACAAATTGTCCTAGAAATTAAAGGATCCTGGGAGCTTCCAAATTCTTTGTATCATAGGGGAAATCACAGTGGAAAAGGCTTTATGTGATTTAGCAGCTAGCATAAATCTGATGTCCTTAGCAATGATAAAGAAAATGAGGATTAAGGAGGCCAAACCAATAAGAATGGCCCTGCAACTAGCAGACCGATCATTTAAGTTGCCTCACGGAATAGTAGAAGACTTGTTGGTGAAGGTGGGAGACTTTATCTTTCCAGAAGACTTTGTAGTGTTAGATATGGAGGAAGAAGCCAAGACTTCTATCATCTTAGGCAGGCCATTTTTAGCCACTACCGGAGCCATCATTGATGTCCAAAAGGGTGAACATGTCCTTAGACTACATGAAGAGAAAATGATATTCAATGTGTTCATGGCCATGAGTTACCCACAGGACTCATTGGGAGAATGTATGAGGTTAGACTCGGTGGATGCTGTAGTACAAGAGACTCTTGAAGAAGAAGAACTTAAGGGGTTAACAGAAGAAGAGGAATCAGCATCAAGCGAAGAGGTTGCAACAGCTGAAACTCATGTTCAAGGCACACTAGAGGGGAAGGATGAAAGGAAAGAAGCACCCAAACTTGAACTAAGGGCACTACCACCCACTTTCAAGTATGCATACTTAGGAGAGAATGAAAGCTATCCAGTAATCATAAATTCAGCCCTCAGCCAAGAACAGGAGGAAGAGTTACTTCAAGTCTTACAAAAGCATAAGGATGCCATTGGATGGACACTTGCTGACTTGAAGGGAATCAGTTCGGCCATATGCATGCATAAGATACTATTGGAAGAGAATGCCAAACCTTCCATTCAACCCCAAAAGAGCTAAATCCAATTATAAAGGAAGTGGTACAGAAGGAAGTCATGAAGTTGTGGCTGGGAGGAGTAATCTACCCAATTTCGGATAGCCCATGGGTCAGTCCCGTCCAAGTGGTCCCCAAGAAAGGAGGAATCACTGTGGTACCCAATGAAAGGAATGAGCTAATCCCTACAAGAACTGTCACAGGATGGAGGATGTGTATTGATTACAGAAAACTCAATGAAGCCACAAGAAAGGATCATTTCCCACTTCCCTTCATGGACAAGATGCTGGAAAGACTTACAGGACATGCATACTATTGCTTTCTAGATGGTTATTCAGGATATAACCAAATAGTGGTTGATCCAAGAGACCAGGAGAAAACATCATTTACTTGCCTATATGGAGTGTTTGCCTACAGGCGCATGCCATTTGGGCTATGTAATGCGCCAGCAACTTTTCAACACTGCATTCTTTCCATCTTCTCAGATATGATAGAGAAGTTCATTGAAGTTTTCATGGATGACTTTTCAGTATTCGGAGATTCCTTTCCTAATTGCCTAAATCATCTTGCCTTGGTATTAAAAAGATGTCAAGAGACCAATTTCATCTTGAATTGGGAAAAATGCCACCAGGTATTGAGGTAGACAGAGCTAAGGTGGAGCTAATTGAAAAATTACGTCTACCAAGTGATGTCAAGGCAATTAGGAGCTTTTTGGGGCATGATGGCTTCTACAGAAGGTTTATTAAAGTTTTTTCAAAGATAGCCAAGCCCTTAAGCAATCTCCTTATGTCTGATACACCATTTATCTTTGATGAGAAGTGCATGCTTGCATTTGAAAACTTGAAAAAGAAGCTGTCCTCAGCTCCTATCATCACCCCACCTGATTAGAATTTGCCATTCGAACTGATGTGTGATGCATCTGATTTCGCAGTTGGGGCAGTGTTAGGACAGAGAAAAGAAATTTGGTGCATGTCATATTCTATGCCAGCAAGGTCCTCAATGACACTCAACGAAATTATACCACTATCGAAAAGGAGTTGCTGACAATAGTTTTTGCATTTGACAAATTTAGATCATACCTCATTGGCTCTAAAGTTATTATTTTCACTGATCACACAACACTCAAATATCTATTTGCCAAACAGAAGTCAAAACCAAGACTAATCAGATGGATCTTATTGTTACAGTAATTCAACATTGAGATTAGAGACAAAAAGGGTGTGGAGAACAAGGTAGCAGATCATCTATCCAGGATCCCTTGTAAGAAAGGTGTTACACATGATACAAGTGTAAATGAGTTCTTACCAGATGAGCAGTTAATGCTGGTTCACAAGGCACCTTGGTTCGCAGATATTGCCAATTTTAAGGTAGCTGGTGACTTGCCTCCTGGAATCAACAAACATCAAAGAAGAAAACTCATCAATTATGCTAAATATTTCATTTGGGATGAGCCGTATCTCTTCAAGAAGTGCTCAGATGGAATCCTCAGAAGGTGCATTTCAGAAGAAGAGGGACGAGAGGTCCTGTGGAGTTTCCATAGCTTTAGTTATGGAGGTCATTTTGGAGGAGAAAGAACTGCAGCAAATGTACTGCAATGTGGGTTCTTCTGGCCCAATATCTTCAAGGATGCTAAGGAAGTGGTAAGGAGCTGCGACGAGTGCCAGAGGGCTCGAAACTTGCCTAAGAGAAATGAGATGCCACAGCAATTCATTTTAGAACTCAAACTGTTCGATGTATGGGGGATCGACTTCATGGGACCATTCTCGATCTCATATTCGAACAAATATATTTTGGTGGCAGTGGACTATGTATCTAAGTGGGTGGAGGCCGTGGCAACCCCAACAAATGACAACAAAGAGGTCATAAACTTTCTCAAAAAGAATATCTTCAGCTGATTTGGAGTTCCACGAGTCCTCATCAGTGACGGAGGGAGTCATTTTTGTAACAGACCATTGGAAACCTTACTCCTAAGGTATGGGGTGAAGCATAAGGTTGCCAGACCTTATCACCCCCAAACAAGTGGGAAAACCGAGATATCCAATAGAGAGTTAAAAAGGATCTTAGAAAAGACTGTGGGGGCATGAAAAAAGGACTGGGCGAAAGAGCTAGATGATGCTCTTTGGGCGTACAGGACAGCCTTCAAAACACCAATTGGGATGTCCCCGTATCAACTGGTGTACGGAAAGGCCTGTCACTTACCATTAGAGTTGGAGCACAAAGCCTTTTGGGCTCTCAAGATACTAAACTTTGACAGCACTGCTGCTGGTGAAAAGAGGGTCTTGCAGCTACAAGAACTGGAAGAGTTTAGGTCTCAAGCCTATGAAAACACTAAAATCTATAAGAAAAAAGCAAAAATAAGACATGATCTCAACCTGGCACCAAGAAGTTTCAAAGAAGGACAACATGTACTCCTCTACAACTCCAAACTGAGGTTCTTCCCTGGAAAACTCAAATCAAGGTGGTCCGGACCCTTTTTGGTCACAAAAGTCTCACCTTATGGACACATAGAAATCATGGAAGAAAGCTCAAGGAGGACATTCACTATGAATGGAAAAAGACTCAAACACTACTTGGGCAGCATGGGGGAAGACCCCAAACAGAAGTATAATCTCAACTAGAGAAGCCACCGTCGAGCTAGCGATGTTAAAAAAGTACTTTGTTGGGAGGCAACCCAACCTGAAGTAGTTTCTTTTCATTATTGTCTCAATAAAGGATTCAAGTAGAATTCGCTGTATTATGAGGAGCTAAGTTTGGTGTTGCACACCAAAACCTTCCAAGGGTGAATGTGACACTCTAAGTTTGGTGTTCCAGCAAAGACCCCACCTGAAGAGTACCCTGCGTTGATAAAGCATCTGCTCTAACAAATAGAGAAACTACTTGACAAATGTTTAATCTCTAATGCATAGTTTGCTTTCTAATTCATAATTGTTTCTTAATAAAAGCACATGAGGTTCTGCATGTATTCAAATTGTTGCATTAGGCAAAGAACTAAGTTTGGTGTTCTCACACCAAATTAAGTTCAGAAATTCACAAGCATACATGCATGCTAACCATTTTCCAAGTGTTTGGGGAAACAAGCAACTTCCAATTGTTTTACAGGAAGTCAATCAATCTCAGGAAGGAACCATACATCATCATCCAAGGAAGACATCAAGAGGTTGTATTGAACTCTCTCTGAGTGTAGTGCTTCGATTGAAAGTATGATTGAATATTATTCTCAGGGATATCCATATTCTGCTTGTTCTCTCCTTAGTCACATATAAGTGTGTTGGTCTAGGTCCATGGCTTTCCATTGTCATCTTGCTTATATGTAGGCTTGTCCTTTTAAGTCAATTAAAAAGAAAATGTTATGAAAAACAAGAGTGGGTTTATCTTGTGAAGTGAGCTCTTAAGTTTGTGGTATGGTAATTAATTAGCTAAGTTGGTTAACCAACAAGGTAATTAGGCAATTATATGCTCTAAAGCACATGCTTGGAACACATCCTTTTGAGACTAACCAAATAACATGATCCTAATAAGAAAAGAGAAAGAATAACAAGAGTTTGAAAAGGAAAGGAAAACAATAAGAAATAAGACTAGGCACCAAGGGTTTGAATATTGAGGCATATGTCTGTGGTGTTCCTGTGCAAGGGATATGCTTGGATGAATAAGCTCTCAGGGGTGCCTTATCACTTGGTAACTTGGGTTAACTAACCCAGGATTATTAGCTGAAAGTCCACTATCAAGAGCTACCTTTGCTACAGAGCACTTAGTAACCCAAAGAGGTGTTGGACACCAAGGTCTCAAGAAAGAAAAAAAAAATAACAAACCATGTGCATGTGGTGTGCATGTATGGGAGAAAGAGACTTGAGGGAGTAAGTCCTTAGGGGTGTCTCAACACCTAGCACCTTGAACCAACTGGTTCGGGAGTGTTGGATGAAAGCTTATCTTAAAGAGTCGCCCTCTCACAGAGCACTTAGCATAAAAAGAATGCAATAAACCCTGGAAAAGAAGGAAGGATCAATAAATAAGAAGTCTCAAAGGATGCAATCAAGCAAGTATTCAAGGGCATTATAAGGACCTGAAGACCAGTGAAGGAATGAACCCAAGTTGCTATGCATGAAACCCCATAAACCAAGAACTTGACTTCTATGACAATAGATTGTTCATCTTGTTCTTTCATTCATTTTTTTCTATGTTTCAGTACTTGCTTAGGGACAAGCAAGCTTTAAGTTTGGTGTTGTAATGCCAGGGCATCTGGGCCAGTTTCACTGACCTTTTCTTTACTGTTTTAGGGTAGTTTCATGCATTTTCTTAGTAAATAAGCAAGTTTTGGATGAAAATACACTTACACCTTGATTCAAGCAAACATTGTGAACTTTACATGATTTCATGAGAATTAGGCAGGAATTGAATGATATAATTGATGATGCATAATCTCATGACATGGAACAAAGCTTTGATGCACTTTAATTGCTAGATTTCAGGACAAAGAAAGAAAGAAGGAGCCACGTTAATTGTCACGTTAAGCTAATTATCGTAACCATTAACGTGGAATGAGGACAAGCTTGTAGCATTAATGAAAAAAATGATCATCAATAACGTCTTTGATGCCATCATAGCCCACGTTAGTTGCCACATTAAGTACATTAACGTGGTAGCTAACGCAGAGGAAAAGAGAAGCTCCAACGTTAGTGGTAAAAGTGAATGCCACTAACGTTCTACAAAGGCACATTTAGCCACGTTAAGAACCACGTTAATCTAATTAACGTGAATTCTAAGGTGAGGGGAGGAAGAAATCGCCAATGTTAGTGACACTCACCTTTGTCACTAACGTTGGACTAAGCCAAGAGTGCTCACGTTAGTGGTCACGTTAAGACCACTAACGTGAAGAGTAACGTGGAGCTAAGCATGATGGGCCAACGTTAGTGACACTCACCTTTGTCACTAACGTTGGAGATGGCAATCACCACCACATTAAGGGTCACGTTAATCCAATTAACGTGAACTCTAACATGGGAAGGAAGGGCGTTTGGATCTTTAGGGACAAAGGTAAGTGTCACTAACGCTCTCGAAGCTTAGGCATGCCCACGTTAAGGGTCACGTTAGTTACACTAACGTGAACTCTAACGTGGGAGAAGATCCAAGAGCCAACGTTATTGAAAAAGGTGAACGCCAATAACGTTTGCGAAGGACCAAGATGGCAACGTTAGTGGTTACGTTAGTGCCACTAACATTGAAGTTAACGTGGATCACTAGTTGGTTGGAACGTTAGTGGAAAAGGTGATCGTCACTAACGTTCTCGAACCCACATTCTCACTTAACATTAACACCACTATCGTCCTAACTAACGTACATGCCTAACTCACACTTTTCTGCAAGCAAAGCTGAGCCCACTGAAGATTGTAACAGCTTCAACTCAAGATGAAAGGCCCATATCAAAGACTTGAAGAAATAACTAGAAGATCAAGAAGAGTAGTATATATAGGAGTAGTTTTGAACAAGAAAGGAGCTTGGCAATTTGGAAAACGACACCTTGTATATTTACTTTTCTGCACTTTTCTAGTTTCTGGAGAATGTACTCTTTTCTACAATTTTCCATTTCCAAAGCTATGAACAACTAAACCCCCTTTCATTGGGTTAGGGAGCTCTGTTGTAATTTGATGGATCAATTATAGTTTACATTCTTCTTCCTCTTTCTTTTCTCTTGATTTACTAGAAAGCTTTGGATCTTAATTCAATTGGTTAGTTGTCTTGGAAGAGAAACTCTCCATAATTGGATCTCCTTTGAGCCTTGGAAAAGGGATGAGGAGATTATGCTAGAAATGCTTTCTCATGTTGGACCAAATTGGGGTTTAGACGGATATAGTGACATGTAATCCTCCCAACACTTTGATTTGGAAATACATGTGGTATAATCAGTGACCATACTTCATCTCTTCCCATGAGCAATTAAATCAAGGAATTGGGCAATTGTTCAAGCTTAGAGAGATTGGGTTGCCAAGGAATTGGGATCCAATCACCTAAGATTGCCAAAGAGATCAATGAATGCATTGATTGAGGAAGAGATGAGAATGAATTTGATCTGGAGAATGCAACATCTCCTAAGCCCAATGAATCTCCCATTTCTGATCTTACCCATTCTCTTTAATTTCTGTCATTTATCTTCATGCTCATTTCCCCAAATCCCATTTAAGATTCTGCAATTTACTTTTTACACTTTACTTTCCCGCTATTTAAATTTTCTGCAATTCTAACGTTAGGATTTTTGCTAGTAAAGAATTTTATAAAAATAGTCGCGTTGTAAATATAGATTCTAAACTAACAGAAATCCCTTCGTACAAACATTTTGGTTGTCACAAGTAACAAACCCCTAAATAAATTGATAACCGAAGTATTTAAACCTCGGGTTGTCTTCTCAAGGAATTGCAGGGAGGTATGTTCTTATTATTGGTTATGGGGATTGTAAATTGGGGTTTTGAGAATGAGGAATGAATATAGCAATTAATTTAAATGGCAATTAAAAAGAATAAATACTGTAAAACAAACCTTTTGGCAAGGTATGAGAAATTGGAAGTCCAGACTCAGTTATTCTTATCAATAATAATGAAAGTTGAATCTTAATTCCACTTAGTTGACCTTTGCTAAAGCAAAGGAAAGTCAAGGGACTAATTAATTTGACCTTTGAATCCTATTTATTTCCTAAGAAAAGGTTGGGATTATTGAAGTTCAATTCAATTAGCAAAGATAACAGTTATCAATTATGTTGAGCTAAGATATCTCCTGAGTTACTGATTTCTTAACCAAGACCAAAAGGTATAGAAAGCTAAATTAAAATCATCAATATCTGGAATACCTCAAATAACAATACATTCAAAGCAATAAAATCTAATATGGAAAAGTTCATAAGCCAATTGGGCAACATAAATCAAATACAAATGAAAGCATTTAAGTATCTCAAAGTAGAAGAGAAGTCAAAATAAAGAAATATTGAACCTGATGTGAAGATGAGACAAATTCCTAATTCCTAAAAATCCTAATCCTAAATCCTAAGAGAGAGGAGAGAGCCTCTCTCTCTAAAACTACATCTAAACTAAAAATTGTGAATTATGAGAGCATGATCATGAATGGATGCATTCCCCTACTTTATAGCCTCTAATCTGTATTCTCTGGGCCAAAAACTGGGTCAGAAACAGCCCAGAAGTCACTTCCAACGCTTTATGGTCCGTACAAGTCGCGGCCAAGTGACGCGGAGGCGTCATCCACGCGTCCGCGCGGATTGCAGTTCGCAGATGCGACATGGGCGCGTCATTCACGCGTTCGTGTGGCCTAACTTCGGGGCAGCTATGGCAAATTATATATCAAATCGAAGCCCCGGACGTTAGCTTTCCAACGCAACTAGAACCGTATCGTTTGGACCTCTGTAACTAAAGTTATAGCCGTTTGAGTGCAAAGAGGTCAGGCTGGACAGCTTAACAACTTCTTCAACTTCTTGTATTCCTTCCACTTTTGTATGCTTCCTTTCCATCCTCCAAGCCATTCATGCCCTATAATATCTGAAAACACTTAACACACATATCAAGACATCTAATGGTAATAAGAGAGAATTAATAATAAGCAAATATAAGATCAATGAAGCATGTTTTCAATCATAGCACAAAATCAGGAAGGAAAATGTAAAACATGCGAATTGTATGAATAAGTGAGTAAAGAGTTGATAAAAACCACTCAATTGAGCATAAGATAAACCATAAAATAGTAGTTTATCAAATTCTCAACTCAATTTCTGTTAGCTCAACTAGCACATCTTTCCAACTAAAGTTGCTTGACCAATCAATCCATGTGGGATTCGACCTCACTCTATTGTGAGTTTTTAATTGACGACAATTCGGTATACTTGCTGAAGGGAAATTTGTTGAGAGACAAGTTTTCGTGCATCAATGTCAAACAAGACTAACCAATCATATCACAATAATAACAAGAATCTATCTCATTTCGTCATCTCCAATATTGGAAGAAGGCATCACATTATCTTCCATGAGAGAAAGTCAAACAAGACTAGTTAATCTCAATCCAAATGTACTAATCAACTCACTAATAGAATTAGCAAAAGATTAGAGTCAATTGAATTCATATTAACTAACAACTCTAAATCACCAATATTAGTTGGTTATTCATGACTCAAGATTGCCTAATTACTCTTTCTAAGCCAAGAATGCTCAAAGTCTACTCTAAAGCTCAACCAAGCATTTTTTCAAACACTTGGTGGGTGTATAAGGAAAGCATGGTAAATGTGCAAGAATAGTAAAATCTACCAACTACAAATTGCAAGAAAAGTAAATCAACAACTCAAATCATCAATAAAAGAAATATCAAACATTAAATTTCATTAAATGTAAACAAAATCCAACATGAACATTCATAAACATAAAAGATACATAAAAGTAAAATTGACAAGAGAACTAAGAAAAATAGAGTAGTAGAAACAAGAAATTGTAAAGGAAACAAGATGAAATCAAGAAATCATGCCTAGATCTAAGATGGATTAACCTAACCTAACCTAATTCCAGAGAGAAGAGGGAGCTTCTCTCTCTAGAAACTAACCTACATGATGCTATACTACTAAACAATTGCTCCCCCCTTGCCCAAGCATGAATTCAGCATGAAATAGCATCAGAAATGAGTTGGGTTAGACCCAAAATGAGCTGCAAAATCGCTAGCCACGATTTCACTTTAGTGGGCCACGAGCAGCATCGGCGCACACGCATATATGGCGCGTGCGCGCCCCTAAACGCGATGTAATATATGGCAAATTTTATATCATTTCGAAGCCCCGGATGTTAGCTTTCCAACCCAACTGGAATCGCCTCATTTGGACCTTTGTAGCTCAAGTTATGGTTGATTGAGTGCGAAGAGGTCAGGCTTGACAGCTTTACGGCTCCTTCATTTCTTCATGAGTTCTCCCACTTTGTATGCTTTTCTCCTCACTTCTTCCATCCAATACTTGCCTTATGAACCTGAAATCACTCAAAAAATATATCAAGGCATTTAATGAAATTAAAGTGAGTTAAATTTAGCTATTTTAAGGCCCAAAAAGCATGTTTTCACACTTAAGCACAAATCTAGGGAGAATTACAAAACCATGCTATTTCATTGAATAAATGTGAGAAAAGTTGATAAAATCCCCCAAATTAAGCACAAGATAAACCACAAAATCGGAGTTTATCAAATCTCCCCACACTTAAACCAAGGATGTCCTCATGCTAAGAATAAAGAAGGACAAGAAAAGGCGTATGAACATTTATTCAATGCAAATAAACTATATGCACCTATCTATATGAATGCAACTAAATGCAAAATGATTCTACCTACTTGGTCAAAAGCAAATCAATCTCCTAGAGCATGTATGAACAAGTTAGGCTAAGATCATATGATGATTCATGAATCCTACCAATTAAAATATCAAAATGAAGTGCAAATAGACTTGCAAGAAGAAAGCTCATGAAAGCCGGGAACAAGGAATTGAGCATCGAACCCTCATCGGATGTGTATCCGCTCTAGTCGCTCTAGTGTATAGGGTCGATCCACTCAATTCTCTTCTAATCATGCTTTCCATGATTTGTTTTTCATCTAAAAATCAACAATTATTCAATGCATGCATACATTCATCATGAGGACTTATTCATAGGTTGTAATGGGGCTAGGGTAAAGGTAGGGATGTATATGGTCAAGTGAGCTTGGAATTTGAATCTTTGATTAACCTAAGCTTTCACCAAACACATACAACAACCTATACATTTCTAATACACAACCTAGTATATATATATATATTTATCATTTTTTTCACATTTTTTTGTTTTTTTTTCAAAAGTATATACAAACGTAGCAATGCATATGGTTTTACATATAGTGCATGAATATGTACCCAATTCCCAATAATTTCAACAAAAATACAAAAATTACACTTTTACCTCAACCAATATCCCAAGTTTCCCATACGCAAATGATACATACCCTCATTAGCCTAAGCTAATCAAAGATCCAAATTAAGGACATTTATTGTTTTTCACTTAGGGGTAGTGATGTGCTAAAATTAAGAACAAAAGGGATTAAATAGGTTCAAATTTGGCTAACAATGGTTGATGAAAGGTAGGCTATTTGAGTGAGTGAGCTAAATGAAATGATGGCTGATAAACCCCATTTGTAGGGTTTATCTTGTGCTTGATTTAGGGGATTTTATAACCTTTTACCCACATTTATTCAATAAAATAGCATGGTTTCATGATTGTCTCCTAATTTGTTCTTAAATGTGAAAACATGCTTTCTAGGTCCTTAATTGTTTAATTTTGACTCACCTTTGATTCCACTAGATGCCTTGATGTGTTTGTTAAGTGATTCCAGGTTGAAAAGGCTAGGGATGGATCAAAGGAATGGAAAGGAAAGCATACAAAGTGGAGAAATCATGAGAAGGCAAAGATGCGCGCGCGGGCACTATGCGCATACGCGCGGATTGTGAAATACTCCAGGGACGCGTACGTGCACTGTGCGCATACGCGCCGAAGGCCGCACGTGATTTTTAAAGAAGAACTGGTGCCTGGCAATTTTGAAGGGTTTCTGGCCCCACTTAAAGCTGAGTTTTTGGCGGGAAAAGCTTTAAAAGACCAAGGATTGAAGGGGATTCCATCATTCATTCACATTAGGATTAGTTTAGAGTTAGTTTTAGAGAGAGAAGCTCTCACTTCTCTCTAGAATTAGGATTAGGATTAGATTTAGTTCTTAGATCTAGGTTTAGTTTGATTTACTTTTCCTTTTGTAATTATTCTTCTCCTACATCTCTTCTCTCTAGTTTAGCATTTAATTCTTGTAATTCTCTACTTTTATGTTCATGCACTTTTGTTTCTTCTATTTCTCTTTAATGGAATTTATGATTCATGTTCCTTTATTGTTCATTTGATTTGTTGTTGTTTAATTCCTTGCAATTGAGTAGTGTAGATTTACTTTCCTTGCAATTTTACTATGCTTTCCTTTTATTGCCTTCCAAGTGTTTGATAAAATGCTTGGTTGGATTTTAGAGTAGAATTTTATGCTCTTGGATTGGAAAGGTAACTTAGGACTTCTTGAGTTGCTAATGTCTAAGTAATTGACGATTGGGATCTATTGACTCTAGTTCTCACTAATTGAATTAGTGGAGAGTTAGGACTTATGGACTAGGATTGATATAGCTCATTTCACTTTCCTTTACTACTAGTTAGAGGATGACTTAATGGGATTGATCCTTGCCAATTCTCATATTATGGTTAGTAATTAGGATAGAGATCCTTAACCACCAACCCTTGCTAAGACCTTTTTAGTTGTTAGTTTATTTTCTTTGCCATTTATATTTCTTGTCTAAAATCTAAAAAACCCCAAAATATCTCATAACCAATAACAAGACACTTTATTGAAATTCCTAGGGAGAACGACTCGAGGTTTAAATAGTTCGGTTTATAGATTTTAGGGGTTTGTACTTGTGACAAACAAATTTTTGTATGAAAGGATGATTGTTGGTTTAGAAACTATACTTGCAACGAGATTTTATTTGTGAAATTCTAAACCGTCAAAATCCAATCATCAATGGCTTCAATCATATAAATGCATGTATATATGGAATAATGGATATAAAGAATCAAACAAATCAAAGATTACAATCATAGAAAGAGAATAATGCACACAAGAATGGAAACAAGATGTTATAAAATGTAACCACACAATTAGGCTCAAAACTCACATGCTTGTGTTCTTAGCTCAAAAACCATGTTCCAAAATAAATTCTTCAAGCAAGTACGACAAAAAAAAATTTTCAAATTGGTAGGGTGCCCTAAAACAATTTTTCTTGGAAAAGAAATCATCACCCTAACCAAGTAGTCCTAACATAAAAAGAAGTGGTAAAATATGTACAAATTCTAACTAGAATACAACCTATTATTCAATGCAACAACTAACTAACAAAGACAAAAATTAAGAATTGGTGTTGAAAAAGAGAGTTGTTACCCATGGAGGTTGGTCGGACGACTTCCCCACACTTAGAAATTTACACCGTCCTCGGTGCATGCAAAGAAGAGCAAGGTGGACGGGTAGCTACAATTGATGAGTTTCTTCAAAGGGTTGTGCAGGTGAACTTGTTTGTTGCCCCATTTGAAGCTTTTCCATTCCTTTCCTTCTTGGTGACCAACCTCAAAGGATAGAAAAAGAAAGAGAATTAAGCCTACAACAAAGATAGGAAAGCATATAGAACATAGGTGGGGGCTAATGCCAAATAAGAGTAAGGTTCTCACCACATGTTAGCTACGCATGTAAGTGAGAAAACAATATAGGCAAAGGGCATATCAATTAATACTTGATGCAAGAGGTGAGTCAAAGCATAAGTGAATAACATGAAGAGCATGTTACATCAAGCTTAATCAATAATTGACACAAACTAGATTATTGATAAGCATGAGAGCATTTGGTCCCATCCTTACTCAATGATGATGAGGTATAAAAACAAGGGATCATGAGTCAAGAAAGACTAAAGCATTAATCTTGTGTGTAGAGCAAATATTACAATTAATGCCAAACAAGTCACAAAGCACCAAGATTAACCAAGAAATTCTCAACAATTGAGTAAAAGCATTCAACACTATTATTAAAATAAGAAACTCGAAAAAAAATAAGGTAAAAACAGGCTATAAAAAAAATGGAAATGCGAATAATAAAAGTATGCGAATGCAATGGACGAAAGAAAATGGAAGATGAGAAAAAAAACTCTTTTTTTTACCGGCACGGACGCGTCATGCACGCTTATGCGCCGATGTGCATTTTGGCCGAAGGACGCGTACGTGCCAGGTGCGCACACGCGTGGGTGAGGTTATGCGCGGGGCACAGTGTCAGCCCAAGGTTGGCCCAACTCTCTGGAACATGTACCAAGAGGGCAAGTGGCACTATCAGTGCGCGCACACACAACGTGCGGGTGCGTGCATTGCGCAATTAGCCTCAAGGACGCATACGCGCAAGGTGCGCGTACGCGCGGGTTGACTTGTGCTTCAGGCATGGTGCTGGCGCAATGTAGGCACAACTCTCGGGTCAATGTATGGAGGGATGAAATTTTTCAATGCTTAATGCACGCGTACGCGTGAAGTGCGCGTACACATAGATTGTGCTCTGATTTTCAAAATTTTTCTCTCTTTTCGCACCAATCCAAGCATTCTTAACCTCCAAACAGCTACCAAAATACCATAAAACCTTATTTAACCTACTAAACTACCAATTATACTCAAGAAACTCAACAAAACATGAAATTAAACTAATTACTAATATGTACAAAAGGAAAAAATGAAAAGAATTTACCATGGTGGGGTGTCTCCCACCTAGCACTTTTAGTTTAAGTCTTTAAGTTGGACATTTGGGAAGCTCCTTGTCATGGTGGCTTATGCTTGAACTCATCTTGGAACTCCCACCAATGCTTGGTTCTCCATTGTGCTCCAAGATTTCCAATAAGTTTCACCAAATCTTGATGGCGTCCTTCATAAGCTAAGGGTTCCCAAAGTTGATCATCATATATACCCGGATCCCAAATCTTGTTTCAACATCCATCTTCAAGTTGATCATCACAATTCCAGTTGGTTGAGAAGTGATCCGAATTCTCAAGTAAACACCAAAGCATCTTCCTAGAATCCTTTAGTTGAGAACTATACCAACCATTGCACTTAGACTTTGAGTTTCCAACCATAAGGAACCTTGATTGGCATTTCCACCCACTAACCAATTCTCTCCTACTCTTGACTCCACAAAGAGCTCAAAGTTGCCCATCCGTCTCAAGCAAACCATATTCAAGTGAGAAATTAAAGCTTAGGGATAAGAATTTTACCCACTTGAATGTTGTGTTGGATGGTGACTTAGGAAGGGATGGTCCTAATGATCTTGCAAGTTCCACTCTCTTGTGCTCTTCTTTGACTACCTTTACCTCTTGGCAAGCTTCTTCAACTTCAACCTCTTCCTCTTGACAAAGTTCTTCACATTCAACCACTTCTTCACTAACTTCTTCTAGCTCTTCCCCACTCTTCATGTCACAACATGGAGGTAATCTGGAACTTATCTCAATATTTACCTCAATATCAATAGGAGAAGGTTCCTCAAATACCAAAGGATCATGTGTTGGTGTGGGATCATCTTTAAGAGGAAGATTTGTTGTTTGCTCACCTTCTTCCAATTCTTCATCATTCATTATATGCTTAGGAGGTTGTGCATTACCCTCCTCAACATCATCTTCAAGTTCAACAGAAGAAAGTTCAACAACTTCCACAAAATCATCAACAATATCACTTGGTGTGGAAGTATTTTCAAACTTGGAATTCACCTCTTGCTCAACTTTGCCTAGCTCTTCAACCACTTCTTCTTCATTAACAATCTTTTCCTCCTCCACTTGTTGCAAGACATACCCCCTCTCCTTGTCCTCATGTTGGGATTCTAAAATCTCCTTCATACTCCACTCTTCGGTTGATTTCTTACATTCATCCGTGGAGGTGCTTTGCTTGTTGCATGAGTCCCATGAGTCCGGGTGGCTTTAATTTTGGCAAGGTTAGCCTCGATAGCTTCGTGTCTCTTTTGGGCTTCCTCTTGCTCCTTTTGACGGATGATTGCTTGAAGCTGATCCATTGTTTTCTTGAGATGATCCATTGGCTCTTGTTCCACTTGGCTAGTATAAGTAGGATCATATTGCTCTTGGATGGATGGATATGGGTGTTCTTCCATGGATGGTTGTGGTGAAAAGGGAAATTCATTTTGTGGTTAAAAGTTATCGTACATGGGAGGTGATTCATCTTGGTAATAGTATGGAGGTGGTGGTTCTTGAGGGTATTGGTGGTGGAATTGGAGTGGTTCTACATATGGTTCATATGGCTCATAAGGTGGTTGGTATGGTGGGTAAGGATTAGGGTCATAATGAGGTGTTTGGTGATATGGGGCTTATGAGTAAGGTGGTTCAAAATCATGTTGAGGAGGTGGTTCATAGGCATGTGGTGGTGGTTGTTGACAATCACAATAAGGGTCACCACATCTATTAGATTGATATGCATTAGGATTAGAATTATACCCATAAGAAACCGGAGGTTGTTGTTGCTAAGAAGGTTGATCAATCCCTTGAGGCTCCTCCCATCTTTGATTGTTCCATCCTTGATGCATGTTACCATTGTAGTTCCCATTTCTTATAACATAATTTGAGCCAAACTCATAGCCAAAGTGAGGATGAGAATTCATAATAACAAATAAAAACAAAAGCTACAAAGACTAAGCAACTAGTCCTAAGCCTAATGAAAACTAACAAACAAACAAATGGTAAACATATTCACATATTCACAATATCCAATAATGTAACACCATTGCAATTTCCCGGCAACGGCACCATTAATTTGATAGCGAGAATTGCATTGGTTAGGAATTTCTCTTATAGAAAGAAAAATTTCGTTGTAAGCATAGCTCCAAACCAACAAACAAATCTCACATCAAATTAAATTTGGTTGTCACAAATAACAAACCCCAAATAAGAATTAACCGAAGTATTAAGACTCTGGATCATCTCATAAGGAATTGCAATGAAATGCTCAATTATTGGCTGTGAGGATGCAAGGGGTTTGATTTTCAAAGGGTAAGAAATTAAATGACAAGGAAAGTAAATCAAGCAAATAACTAAAGAAAGCAAGTGATAAGGAGAGACATTCATGGCAAGAATTGAGATCATATGCTTTCTATCCTAGTCATACAATGATTAATTCATCTTATTTAGTCAACTCCAACAAATAGAAGAAGGTATCATGTTATCTTCACATAGAGAGAATGTCAAACAAGACTAATCAATCATATCATAATAATAACAAGAATCTATCTCATTTCGTCATCTCTAATATTGGAAGAATGTATCACATTATCTTCCATGAGAGAAAGTCAAACAAGACTAGTTAACTTCAATCCAAAAGTACTAATCAACTCACTAATAGAATTAGCAAAAGATTAGAGTCAATGGAATTCATATTAACTAACAACTCTAAATAACCAACATTAATTGGGTATTCATGACTCAAGATTGCCTAATTACTCTTTCCAAGCCAAGAATGCTCAAAGTCTACTCTAAAGCCCAATAAAGCATTTTGTCAAACATTTGGTGGGTGTATAAGGAAAGCATGGTAAATGTGCAAGAATAGTAAAATCTACCAACTACAAATTGCAAGAAAAATAAATCAACAACTCAAATCATCAATAAAAGAAACATCAAACATTAAATTTCATTAAATGTAAACAAAATCCAACATGAGCATTCATAAACATAAAAGAGACATAAAAGTAAAATTGACAAGAGAACTAAGAAAAATATAGTAGTAGAAACAAGAAATTGTAAAGGAAACAAGATGAAATCAAGAAATCATGCCTAGATCTAAGATGGATTAACCTAACCTAACCTAATTCCAGAGAGAAGAGGGAGCTTCTCTCTCTAGAAACTAACCTACATGATGCTATACTACCAAACAATTGCTCCCCCCTTGCCCAAGCTTGAATTCAGCATGAAATAGCATCAGAAATGAGTTGGATTGAGCCCAAAATGAGCTGCAAAATCGCTAGCCATAATTTCACTTTAGTGGGCCACGAGCAGCATCGGTACGCACACGTACATGGCGCATGCGCGCCCCTAAACGCAAAGCAACATATAACAAATTTTATATCATTTTGAAGCCCCGTATGTTAGCTTTCCAACGCAACTAAAACCACCTCATTTGGACCTTTGTAGCTCAAGTTATGGTCGATTGAGTGCGAAGAGGTCAGGCTTGACAGCTTTACGGTTCCTTCATTTCTTCATGAGTTCTTCCACTTTGCATGCTTTTCTCCTTACTTCTTCCATCCAATACTTGCCTTATGAACCTGAAATCACTCAACAAACATATCAAGGCATCGAATGAAATTAAAGTGAGTTAAATTTAGCTATTTTAAGGCCTAAAAAGCATGTTTTCACGCTTAAGCACAAATCTAGGGAGAATTACAAAACCATGCCATTTCATTGAATAAATGTGAGAAAAGTTGATAAAATCCCCCAAATTAAGCACAAGATAAACCACAAAATTGGGGTTTATCAAGAACCCACTGAGTTCCTGGCACAGTTCTTATAACCACTTATTTTTATTCTTGTGTGTATTATTCTCTTTCTATGATTATAATCCTTTATTTGTTTGATTCTTTATGTCAATTATTCCATGTATACATGCATTTATATGATTGAGGCCATCATTTTATTTAGCTCACTTACCTAAATAGCCTACCTTTCATCAACTATTGTTAGCCAATTTTGAGCCTATTTAATCCCTCTTGTTCTTAATTTTAGCACATTACAAGCCTTAAGCGAAAAAACAATAAATGTCCCTTATTTGGATCTTTGATTAACTTAGGCTAGTGAGAGTGTTTATCATCAAGTTTGGGAGAATTGAGAATATTGGTTGGGATAAAAGGGTATTTTTATATTCTTGTCAAAATTTTGGGAATTGGGTATATAATATAAATATATGTCAAAAGAAAAAAATAGAAAAACAAAAAGAAAAAAAAGAAAAGCAGTAAAAATGGGACAAAATACCCAAAGTAAAGTTCAATAATACTCAATGCATATGTGTGATGATCAAAAAGAAAATGCATGAGTGTGTGAAAAAGTGAAGAATGGGTAGTTAGGTTAGCTTTGAAATTTTATAGGTTGTCATAGGGTTAGGTGGGAAGTTTAAGTTAGTCAAAGATTCAAATTTCTAGTCCACTTGACCAGATACAATCTTACCTTGACCCTAGCCCCATTACAACCTTATGAAAAATCCTCATGATATTTGTATGCATGCATGAAATAATTGTTGATTGTTAGATGAAAAACAAATCTTGAAAAGCATTATTAGAAGAGAATTGAGTGATCAATCCTATACACTCGAGCGACTAGAGTGCAAACACTTCTGGTGAGGGTTCGATGCTCAATTTCTTGTTCCTGGCTTTCATGAGCTTTCTTCTTGCAAGTCTATTTGTACTTCATTTTGATATTTAAATTGGTAGGATTCATGAATCGTCATATGACCTTAGCCCTACTTGTTCATATATGTAGGGACAGACCCAGTAGCAAAGATGAGGGGGCACTTGCCCCCACAGTGTTTTTAATTTAAAAAAAAAGTTATATATAATATACCCCCACTTTAAATTTTAATGACCCCACTATAAATAAATTAAACTCAATTAGCTAAAGTTCTAAATTCACTTTTTTATTTCTCTGTCATTTTGATTATTATTTAACCTAATAAAATTTAATTGTGTCGTCACTCCTTTATTCCCTTAAACCCTCTTTTTATTTTTATATTTTCAATTTTTTTTCTATTCTTTGTCTAGTGGTCATCTTTTCTTCGTCAAAAAATAAATTTTAAATTTTTTGTTTTTTATATAGCTCTCCATGACTCTATCTATCTTCTAATTTCATTATTTCTTTTTTTGATATTTTTAATTTCAAATTTTAATTCAAACAATTATCTCTTTTTAGATTTTCGATTACAAATTTTAATTCAAACAAGTATAATTTAGGTATTAATCTAATATTTTATTTTCTTCGTGACTTTATATATTTTATTTTATTTTCGATTTATTCATTTTTATTACTTATTTTTTATCTTTTGTTCTATTATATGTACCTATGTTGCGTATAAAATTTTAAAATAAATTGATTAATTTACTAATTTAGAATATATTTTTTATTTTTAGAAATAGTGATAGAAAAATATTTTAATTACAATACATAATTAAACAGATGCATAAAATCTTTCATCTAACATTATATCAAAATTAAATTAAAAAATATATAACAAATTTAATTATTTTAATAAGAAAGAAAGAAACAATTGTGAATTATGTTTCTGGTGTTTTATATAAACATAATTTTCGTATACTGATTTAATTTTTTTAGTATTTATATATAATTCTAGTTTCAAATTATAAATATTAGTGTATCATTAGGTGCTAATGTACCAATTAATTCACTCTTTTATTATTAAATGTGTATAAAAAATTAGTTAAGATAATAAGGTATCTTAATTTAGTTAAAATATTTTAAGTTCAAGTTTTAGAAATAAAAAATATTTTTTTATAAATTATGTATAATGAATAGTATTTTAAGAATGAAAGTGTTTACTAACTCTTTAATTTTTATATCTCTATATAATTAATAATATTTAACAAAATTTATTTTAGTAAATATTTTTGTCCCCACTCTTAAAATTTTCTAGGTCCGTCACTGCATATATGTCTTGGAGATTGATTTACTTTTAACCAAGTAGGTAGAATCACTTTGCATTTAGTTGCATGCATGTAGATAGGTTTATATAATTTCTTTGCATTGAATAAATGTTTATACCCCTTTTATAGTCTTTCTTGGTTTAGCATGAGGACATGCTTGGTTTAAGCGTGGGAAGATTTGATAAACCCCAATTTGGTGGTTTATCTTGTGTTGAATTTAGGGAGATTTTATCAACTTTTTCCACATTTATTCACTAAAATAGCATGATTTTGTAAATTCTCCTGTATTTGTGCTTAAGTATGAAAACATGTTTTTTAGGTCTTAAAATTGCTAAATTTAATTCACCTTGATTCCATTCGATACCTTGATATGTTTGTTAAGTGATTTGAGGTTTAGAAGGCAAAGATTGAATTGAGGGAACGAAGGAAAAAAGCATGTAAAAATGGAGAACTCATGAAGAAATGAAGGAATTGCTAAGTTGTCAATCCTGACCTCTTCGTACTTAATCAATCATAACTTGAGCTACAGAGATCAAAATTAGGCGGTTCCAGTTGCGTTGAAAAGCTAACACATGGGGCTTTAAAATGATATAAAATTTGCCATATTTTCTTGGCGTTTAGAGAAGCGTACGCCTCATTCCACGTGAATGCATCGCAGGAGCAGCGTGACTCACTTACAGCAATTTGCGGCCAGCGATTTCTGAAACATTTTGGGCCCAATCTAACTCATTTCTAATGCTATTGAACCCAATGATTGGAGGGGGATAAAGGAAATAGTCATAGTTGGAGTTTTTATCATGTTTTTTGATAGAACTCTAGGGAGAGAAGCTCTCTCTTCTCTATAGAAATTAGGTTAGGTTTAGATTAGGATTTTCTTAGATCTAATTTTAATTGTTATTTCTATTTAGTTTCCTTTACCATTTCTTGTTCCTACATCTTTGCTCTTTTAGTTCTTCTTGTTTATCTCTTCTATTTTGCCACTTTCATGTCTATGAGCACTTTGTTGATTTTAATTTCCTTTAATGCAATTTCATGTTTTATGTTCCTTTATTGTTTAATTGATTTGTTATTGTTATTTCCTTGCAATTGGTAGTTGTAGATTTACATTTCTTGCAATTTTATATTGCTTTCCCTTTATGCCTTCCAAGTGTTTGATAAAATGCTTGGTTGGGTTTTAGAGTAGATTTTTCTCCTCTTGGCTTGGATTGAGTAATTAGATACTCTTGAATTGTCAAAGTATTTTGTTGATTGACAATTGGAAGTTGCTAATTGACTTGAATGCCACTAAAGCTAGTCTTTCACTATGATTTGACTAGGACCTGTGGAAAAGAGTCAATTCCATCTACTTGACTTTCCTTCATAGTTAGAGGTTAACTAAGTAGGAGCAATGGATAATTCTTGTCACAATTGATGATGATAATGAGGATAGAACTTCTAGTTCTCATTCCTAGCCAAGAACTTTCTTAGTTATTAGCTTACTTCTTTTGCTATTTACATTTCTTGGTCATTATTACAAAAACCCCAAAACATTCCTTCAAAGCCAATAATAAAGCACTTTATTGTAATTCCTAGGGAGAACGACCCAGGATTAATACTCTCGGTTATTTTATTAGGGTTTGCACTTGTGACAAACTAAATTTTTTATTGAGGACTGTTTATTGGTTTAGAACTATACTTGCAACGAGATTTCCATTGCAAAATTCTTTACTGATAGACAATTTCTTTCCATCACATATCTATCTGAGAATGATAAGGCAGATCAGTGACTGCCTCCGACCGAAGCAGGAAGGTTCCCTAATTTGTACTGTGAGCTTCGCTTCCCGCTCTTTCAGAAGTGGCATTGATGAATCCATATTTGATGATAATTTTTGGTTAGAATTGAATGGATTTCATCACATAAACTCACACTTATTTCCTTGAATAGTATGCTTTTGAACTTTCCTCCCAAATTGTGCTTGATTATGAAAATTTGCTCTTTTGTGCTTAGTTTGATATATTTTTATTCCATTTGCCTTCCATTCGAAGCCTTGATGTGTTTGTGAGTGATTTCAGGTGTATAAGGAAGGAATGGGTTGGAGAAAATGGAAGAAGAGCTTGCAAAGTGGAGGAAACATGAAGAATCAAGGGAGGTGAGCTCAGAGACGTGTGTGTGCGCACAGCCTCTTGTGTGTCTGTACAGGAGCCCAAGCAGAGCGCGTGGATCAATTCAAGCGCGTCGCACGTCCGGCCAAGCATTACCTAGTGTGCGTGCGCACAGATACTCATGCGTATGCATAAGAGGGAATTTTCGCAGAGTGTGCGGACGCACACGCCTATGTGTCTACACAGGTGTCCGCGCATGACTTCATTAAAAAGGCACGTGACTCGCGATTTGAGGGCTTTGGAGGCCCATTTCTAAAGTCTTCTAGCTCATATTGGAGGGAAATGAAGAAAATAACATAGCATAGCATTAGTGTAGTTTTAGGAGTAGAATAGAAGGTTTTTAGTTTTAGTTTTCTCTAAGTTTTCTCATCTTCTCCATTAGGGTTTCATTAGGGTTTTACATTCCAAGTGCCATTTCCATTTTTGATCTTTGGATTTTGCTAATCTCATTGTAAGTATTCTCTTGTTATTACTCTTTATAGTTACATTGTCATTACTCTTTCTTCTCATTCAAGTTATAGTTCAATTTTGCTTCTCTTTTGCAATTTTACTTTCTTGTTGATAAGTTGATGTTTGGTGTTTGTTCTATGATTTCTTATGCTATTCTTGTTTATTGATATCAATTGTTGCTTTTAATTTCAAGTCTTTTCTTATTTTTCTCATGTTTAAGCTTTTTGCCCACCAAGTGTTTGACAAAATGTCAGACATGGTTTTAGGCTAAATTTTTGTCTCTTGGCTTGGGTAAAGTGAGCAATTGGGTTCTTGGAGTTGGAATGTCCAACATTTAATGTCAATTCTTGGATTGTTAATTGTTCTTGTTCCCACTAACGCTAAGTTATTGCTAAGGCAATTAGCAAGCAATTTAGGATTTATGGGTTAAGAACACTTATACTCATTTAACTTACCTTCCGATGTGAGGGTTGATCAAGTGAGAATAATCCAACATAATTGTCATAGTTGTGGTTCCAACAAGGAAGGACCCTTAGCTCACTCCAAGCCAAGGCCCCTTTACATGCTTTCAATTTTCCATACATTGCTATGTTAATCTCTTTTATACTTTACTTGTTTATATTGCATAGTCGGTTCTTTAATTTCTTCATTAGTTCAATCATTACAATTTTGCATGTTTTTCTATTGCTTTATATGTTTATTTCTTCATTGACAACCCCTTGATCACTACAACCAGAATTTGCACACTCATTGCCCCTTAAGTGATTCCTTGGGAGACGATCCGGGAGTCAATTACTCTCAGTTTTTAAATTGGTTTTGAGTTGTGACACATCTTGTGAATTTTCAAATTGGTCAGTGACCGATTGTTGGGTTTGGGTCTATAGTTGCAACGTTAATCCTATTTTGTGAAATCCCAACTCATACAATTGGGTGCCGTCAGGCATCTCAACTTGGAGAAGAAGCTGGCTATTCCCGCTGATTTGAAGCGATCTATTGAGCTTCAGATTGAGGGGATGGGCTTATCTTTTGTGGATAGGGAGCTACCTAGGGTGAACGAGTCGTGGGTCCGTGAATTTCACTGTAATTTCTTTAGACCGACCCTTGACTCAGTTCACTTGAGAGGAGGACAGATTCTGATTACAAACGTGGATATTAAGCAGGCACTCTACTGTCAGCCCAAGGTTAGTGAAAAAGACACTTTTCAGAAGGCTGAGGAGGAGATGCATTGCCTGACTTATAATTATGATGCCTTGCGAAGTGTTATTGCACAATCGGACGCCCCTTGGGAGATGGATGCCACTAAAGTGAAACCCAAGGAGATGATGTTTGACTATTTGACGAGGGAGGCTAGGACATGGCAGCAGATTCTTGCCCACTATGTCATGCCTACCACGCACTTTACTGAGATTCTGGTGGACATGCTCATCTTGATTGGGTGTATTATGGATGAGAAGGAGCTGTACTTTCCCCAACTGATCAGGAAGTTTATGTGGCGAGCCCATGTCAGAGGCACACTCCCATTCCCTACTTTAGTCACAGAGATGGCTCAGCGGGCTGGAGTTCCATAGATGCCAGATGATGAGTCACCACCCCCAGTCCATGGAAAAGAGACAGTTATTCCTTAGGGGACTTGGGTGAGTGATAGACCACCAGTCTCGCGTCAAGCTCGAGCTTCTGCAGTAGCGACTCCTAGGCCATCTTCCTCTTCAGCAGCAGCACCTGGACCACCAGCAGCCCTGGTGCACGAAATTGGAAATCACAATTCTTCACAACTTCGCTCAACTAACCAGCAAGTGCACTAGGTCGTCCAAGTAATACCTTACGTGAGTAAGGATCGAATCCCACAAAGATTGTTGGCTTGAAGCAAGCTATGGTTATCTTGTAACTCTTAGTCAGGATATAATATCAATAATGATTCTTAGTTTTAATTGTAAAAAGTGAAAGGGCATAAAATAAATAATTGTTACTCAATAATGGAGAATATGTTGGAGTTTTGGAGATGCTTTATCCTCTGAATTCCTGCAACATAATGCTTTCTCACTTTCTTATATGCAAGGCTCCTTCCATGGCAAGCTGTATGTAGGGCATCACCGTTGTCAATGACTACTTTCTATCCTCTCAGTGAAAATGGTCCAAATGCTCTGTCACAGCACCGCTAATCATCTGTCGGTTCTCGATCATGTCAGAATAAGATCCATTGATCATTTTGTGTCTGTCACTACGCCCAACACTCGTGAGTTTGAAGCTTGTCACAGTCATCCAATCCCAGAATCCTATTCGGAATACCACAGACAAGGTTTAGACTTTCCGGATTCTCAATGAGCAAGCCAATGGATTCTAGCTTATACCACGAAGATTCTAATTAAGGAATCTAAGTGATACTCATTCAATCTAATGTAGAACGGAGGTGGTTGTCAGGCACACGTTCATGGATTGAGGAAGGTGATGAGTGTCACGGATCATCACCTTCTTCATAGTGAAGCACGAATGAACATCTTAGATAGGAACAAGCGTGTTTGAATGGAAAATAGAAATAATTGCATTAATTCAACGAGACGCTGCAGAGCTCCTCACCCCTAACAATGGAGTTTAGAGACTCATGCCATCAAAAGCTATATAATTCAGATCTAAAATTGTCATGAGATACAAAATAAGTCTCTAAAAGTTGTTTAAATACTAAACTAGTGGCCTAGGTTTACAGAAAATGAGTGAACTAAGATGGATAGTGAAGAAATCCACTTCTGGGGCCCACTTGGTGTGTGTTGGGGATGAGACTTAAGATTCTCACGTGCCTGAGCTGTTTCTGGAGTTGAACGCCTGGTTGTAACATGTTTCTGGCGTTGAACTCCAACTTGCAACCTGTTTCTGGCGCTAAACGCCAGACTACAACATCGAACTGGCATTAAATGCCAGTTTACGTCATCTATCTTCGCGCAAAGTATGGACTATTATATATTGCTGGAAAGCCCTGGATGTCTACTTTCCAACCCAATTGAGAGCGCGATAATTGAACTTCTGTAGCTCCAAAAAATCCATTCCGAGTGCAGGAGGTCAGAATTCAACAACATCAGCAGTCCTTTTTCAGCCTAAATCATATTTTTGCTCAGCTCCCTCGATTTGAGCCAGAAAATACCTAAAACCACAGAAAAATACACAAACTCATAGTAAAGTCCAGAAATATGAATTTTGCCTAAAAACTAAAAAAAATATACTAAAAACTAAATAAAACACACTAAGATCTACATGAAATTACCCCCAAAAAGCGTATAAAATATCCGCTCATCACAACACCAAACTTAAAATGTTGCTTGTCCTCAAGCAACTAAATAAATAAAATAGGATAAAAAGAAATTAAGAAGCAATAATATCTCAGAGTTTCAAGTGAAGCTCAGATTCTAACTAGATGAGCGGGACTAGTAGCGTTTTGCTTTTAAACAATTTTGGCATCTTACTTTATCCTTTGAAATTCAGAATGATTGGCATCCATAGGAACTCAGAATTCAGATAGTATTATTGATTCTCCTAGTTTATTATGTTGATTCTTGAACACAGCTACTTGATGAGTCTTGGCCGTGGCCCTAAGAACTTTGTTTTCCAGTATTACCACCGGATACATAAATGCCACAGACACATAACTGGGTGAACCTTTTCAGATTGTGACTTAGCTTTGCTCGAGTCCCCAATTAGAGGTGTCCAGAGTTCTTAAGCACACTCTTTTGCCTTGGATCACGACTTTAACCACTCAGTCTCAAGCTTTTCACTTGGACCTGCATGCCACAAGCACATGGGTAGGGACAGCTTGATTTAGCCGCTTAGGCCTGGATTTACTTCCTTGGGCCCTCCTATCCATTGATACTCAAAGTCTTGGATCCTTTTCACCCTTGCCTTTTGGTTTTAAGGGTTATTGGCTTTTTCTTTTTCTTTATGCAATGATTTTTTTCACTGCTTTTTCTTGCTTCAAGAATTAATTTCATGATTTTTCAGATCATCAATAATATTTCTCTTGTTCATCATTCTTTTAAGAGTCAACAATTTTAACATTCATGGAATTCAATATAAAAAATATGCACTATTCAAGCATTCATTCAGAAGACAAAAAGTATTGCCACCACATATAAACAATTAGAATTTTCCTTATTAAGAACTCGAAAAAATTAAATTGCCTCTTTATTCTAAAAATCTACTATTTTATTCATGTTTGATGATGATGAGAAAAATAAATTATGACTTAATTGGAAATAAAATTAAAATAGATATACTAATTACTACTACTCATATATAACTTCTAAGGTAAATTCCTATAAGAACAACTATCACAGAGTTAAAGCTAAGATTAGGACTCAACAGCCTTTATTTTAAGAACTGGATGTTCCTCTAGTCTGTGGGGTGCTTGGTCCTTCAAGAGATAGTTTTTGAAGCTTCAGTTCCTTCAATTCACGCCCTTGCTCTTCTTGTTCCCCAAGCAGTTTGCAAAGCATGATATTTTGATTATTCTGTTCTTCCTTTATTTGGTCCATAGCTTCTTGCAACTTGGTAACAGATGCTTCAAGATGCTCCTAGTATTCAATTTGAGGGATTTCCAAGAGGAATTCATGTGCTCTCCTCTTGATGGGGTCATCCTGCACTTGTTGTCTTTCCATTGATATTTTGGTGATTGGTCGCTCAACTGAGATATACTCAGTTATTCCCATCTTTACTCCAGCATCTTTACATAGCATAGAGATTAAGTTTGGATAAGCCAATTTGGCATCTTTGGAGTTTTTATTCGCAATTATGTAAAGTTCACACAAAATTAGCTGATAAACTTCCACTTTTCTTTCCAACATAATGCAGTGGATCATCACTATTCTTTTAATGGTGACTTCAGAGCGGTTGCTAGTGGACAGTATAGAATGCCCAATGAAGTCCAGCCAGCCTCTGGTGACTGGTTTGAGATCTTCTCTCTTGAGTTGATTTGGGACGCCCTTGGTGCTGGTGGTCCACCTGGTTCCAGGGAGGCATATGTCCTCTAAAATCTTGTCCAGGCCCTTATTTGTTTTCATCATTCTCCTATTAAAGGAGTTTGGGTCATCTTTCAGCTGAGATAGCTTAAAGATCTCCCTGATTTTGTCAGGGTGGATGTGAACAATCTTTCCTCTAACCAAGGTCTGATAATCATAGAGGGCAGTTCCAGATATTCTCTGCCTGTCCGTTTACCACAGATTAGCGTAGAATTCCTGAACCATGTTTCTTCCCACCTTTGTTTCAGGATTAGCTAGGACTTCCCAATTCCTGTTTTGAATTTGCTCTTGGATCTCCGGATATTCGTCTTCTTT
>NC_029774.3:84388788-84410705 GCF_000817695.3 Arachis duranensis | reverse complement strand
GAGAGGGATAGAAGGAGAGCAAGTATCGAATGGTGGATGAGAGGAGGGAGGCCGAATGTGGATTTAAAGGGAGGGGGTGGGTTTTCAAAAATTTTGAAGAAAGATAAGATAAGAGATATGATTTGTAAAAGATAAATATGATAGGAGAAAGATATAATTTAAAATTAAAAATCTGTGAAAGATATTTGAAAAAGATAAATCTGAATTTTTATTTTGAAAAAAAATTTGAGATGAATTTGAAAAGATAATTGAGTTTTGAAAAAAATTTGAAACGAAGTTGGGTGGGATTTGAAAAGGATTTGTATTTATGAATTACAATACATTTGATTTTTTTGAAAAAGGAATTTTAGAAATTAGGATTAAAATTTTTGGAATTGAAGGGTGAGAGTTTGTAACATGTTTATGCAAGAAATCATGAATTGAGATATGAAAATTGGAAAAAATGTGAAGTAAAAACGAATTTACCTCCTCCCCACAATCCTGGCGTTAAACGCCCAAACGCTGCATGTTTTGGGCGTTTAACGCCCATTTGCAGCTTCTCCTGGGCGTTCAATGCCCAGCTGTTGCTTCTAGCTGGCGTTGAACGCCAGGAACTCCTTTGTCACTAGGCGTTTTTCTGAATGCCCAGGACGCTGTAAATCTGGCGTTAATCGCTTAGAAGGTGCTTCTTTCTGGCGTTCAACGCCCAGAAGATGCTTCTTTCTGGTGTTTAACGCCCAGATGGCTATCCTTACTGGCGTTGAACGCCCAGTAGATGATTCTTTTGGACATTCAATGGCCAAAACAGTTCTTACTGGCTTTTTTGCACCAGTGAGCTTCCTTTTTGCTGTTTTATCCTGCGAATCCTTCTGTAACTCTGTGAACTCAAGAAATTGCTATTTTACCTTGAAGATAATTGATATAAACCTGTAAAAATCAATTAATTAACAAATAAGCTTTGTAAATGGCTGGGTTGCCTCCCAGCAAGCGCTTCTTTATTGTCTTTAGCTGGACTATTACTAAGCTTTAATCAAGTCTCGGTTTTGAGCATTCTTGCTCAAAATTGCTTTCAAGATAATGTCTAACTCTCTATCCATTAACAATGAACTTTTTGTTAGAATCATTATCCTGAAGCTCCACGTATCCATATGGTGACACACTTGTAATCACATATGGACCTCTCCATCGGGATTTCAATTTTTCGGAGAATAATCTGAGCCTAGAATTAAACAGCAGAACTTTCTGTCCTGGCTCAAAGACTCTGAATGACAACTTCTTATCATGCCATCTTTTTGCTTTCTCTTTGTAAATTTTTGCATTTTCGAAAGCATTGAGTCTGAATTCCTCTAGCTCATTTAACTGGAGCAGTCATTTTTCTCCAGCTAACTTGGCATCAAGGTTTAGGAATCTGGTTGCCCAATAGGCCTTATGTTCCAGTTCCACTGGCAAGTGACAGGCTTTTCCATACACAAGCTGGTATGCAGAAGTTCCTATAGGAGTCTTGAATGCTGTTCTGTATGCCCACAGAGCATCATCCAAGCTTCTTGCCCAATCCCTTCTACGGTTAATCACAGTCTGTTCCAGGATTCTTTTAAGTTCTCTGTTAGAGAATTTAGCTTGCCCATTTGTCTATGGATGATATGGAGTGGCCCCCCTGTGGCTAACTCCATACCGAACCAAAGCAGAGTAAAGCTATTTATTGCAGAAATAAGTGCCCCCATCAATGATTAGTACTCTAGGAACACCAAATCTGCTGAAGATGTGTTTATAGAGGTATTTCAGCAATGTCTTAGTATCTTTAGTAGGTGTTGCAATAGCTTCAACCCATTTGGATATGTAATCCACTGCCACCAGAATATAAGTGTTTGAGTATGATGGTGGAAAAGGCCCCATGAAGTCAATACCCCATACATCAAACAACTCAATCTCCAGGATCCCTTGTTGAGGCATGGCATAACTGTGAGACAGATTGCCAGATCTTTGGCAACTGTCACAACTAAGTACAAACACTCGGGAGTCTTTATAGAGAGTAGGCCAGTAGAAGCCACATTGGAGGACTCTTGTGGCTGTTCGCTCACTTCCAAAATGTCCTCCATACTGTGATCCATGGCAGCGCCAGAGGATCTTCTGTGCTTCTACTTTAGGCACACATCTACGGATTACTCCGTCTGCACATCTGTTGAAGAGGTATGGTTCATCCTAAAGATAGTACTTTGCATCAGTAATCAATTTCTTTGATTGCTGCCTACTATACTCTTTGGGTATGAATCTCACTGCCTTGTAGTTTGCAATGTCTGCAAACCATGGCACTTCCTGGATGGCAAAGAGTTGCTCATTTGGAAAGTTTTCAGAGATCTCAGTAAGAGGGAGGCACGCCCCTTCTACTGGTTCTATTCGGGACAGGTGATCTGCTACTTGATTCTCTGTCCCTTTTCTGTCTCTTATTTCTATATCAAACTCTTGCAGAAGCAACACCCATCTGATGAGTCTGGGTTTTGAATCCTGCTTTGTGAGTAGATATTTAAGAGCAGCATGGTCAGAGTACACAATCACTTTTGATCCTACTAAATAAGATCTAAACTTGTCAATGGCGTAAACCACTGCAAGTAACTCTTTTTCTGTGGTTGTGTAGTTCTTCTGTGCGACATTTAAAACACGACTGGCATAGTAAATGATGTGCAAAAGCTTGTCATGCCTTTGTCCCAACACTGCACCAATGACATGGTCACTGGCATCACACATTAGTTCAAATGGTAATGTCCAGTCTGGTGCAGAGATGACTGGTGCTATGATCAGCTTAGCTTTCAGAGTCTCGAACGCCTGCAGACACTCTTTATCAAAGATAAATGGCGTGTCAGCAGCTAGCAGATTACTCAGAGGTTTGGTGATTTTTGAAAAATCTTTTATAAACCTCCTATAGAATCCTGCAAGCCCCAGAAGCTTCTGATTGCCTTAACATTGGCAGGTGATGGTAATTTTTCAATTACCTCTACCTTAGCTTGATCCACTTCTATTCCCTTGTTCGAAATTTTGTGCC
Organism: Arachis duranensis; assembly: GCF_000817695.3. Taxonomy (NCBI): domain Eukaryota; kingdom Viridiplantae; phylum Streptophyta; class Magnoliopsida; order Fabales; family Fabaceae; genus Arachis; species Arachis duranensis. The sequence continues at coordinate 84,407,689 of NC_029774.3, read as the reverse complement.
CAAGGACAATTCCTTCAGTCACCATAAAGTGACATTTCTCCCAGTTTAAAACCAGGTTAGTCTATTGGCACCTTTTTAGAACAAGTGCTAGATGGTCATGACAGGAGCTGAATGAGTCTCCAAATACTGAAAAGTCATCCATGAAGACTTCCAGAAATTTTTCCACCATATTAGAGAAAATAGAGAGCATGCACCTTTGAAAGGTTGCAGGTGCATTGCACAGACCAAATGGCATCCTTCTATATGCAAATACTCCGGATGGACATGTGAATGTTGTTTTCTCTTTATCCTGGGGATCTACTGCAATTTGATTATAACCTGAATATCCATCAAGGAAGCAGTAGTATTCATGACCTGCTAGTCTTTCTAGCATCTGGTCTATGAATGGTAAAGGAAAATGATCCTTTCTGGTAGCTGTATTGAGCCTTCTGTAATCAATACACATACACCACCATGTAACTGTTCTTGTAGGAACCAGTTCATTTTTTTCATTATGAACCACTGTCATACCACCCTTCTTAGGGACGACTTGGACAGGGCTTACCCAGAGGCTATCAGAAATAGGATAAATAATCCCAGCCTCTAGTAATTTAGTGACCTCCTTTTGCACCACCTCCTTCATGGTTGGATTCAGCCGCCTCTGTAGTTGAACCACTGGCTTAGTGTCACCCTCTAATAGGATCTTGTGCATGCATCTGGCTGGGCTAATGCCCTTAAGATCATTGATGGACCACCCAAGAGCTGTCTTGTGTGTCCTTAGCATTTGAATTAGTGCTTCCTCTTCCTGTGGCTCTAAGGTAGAGCTTATGATTACAGGAAAGGTATCACCTTCTCTTAGAAATGCATATTTCAGGGATGGTGGTAATGGTTTGAGCTCGGGTTTGGGAGGTTTCTCCTCTTCCTGAGGGATTTTTAGAGGTTCTATTATTCTCTCTGATTCCTCCAGATCAGGCTGAGCATCTTTAAAGATATCCTCTAGCTCTGATTCGAGACTCTCAGTCATATTGACCTCTTTTACCAGAGAGTCAATAATATCAATGCTCATGCAGTCATTTTGGGTGTCTGGATGCTGCATAGCTTTGACAACATTTAACTTAAACTCATCCTCATTGACTCTCAGGGTCACTTCCCCTTTTTGGATGTCAATGAAGGTTCATCCAGTTGCTAGGAAAGGTCTTCCTAGAATGAGAGTTGCACTCTTGTGCTCCTCCATTTCCAGCACCACAAAGTCAGTGGGAAAGGCAAATGGCCCAACCTTAACAATCATGTCTTTAATCACGCCTGATGGGTATTTAATGGAGCCATCAGCAAGTTGAAGACATATCCAGGTTGGTTTGATTTCTTCAGTCAAACCAAGCTTTCTGATAGTAGATGCAGGTATTAGGTTGATACTTGCCCCAAGATCACATAAAGCTTGCTTGGTACAAGTACTCTCTAATGTGCATTGTATCATAAAGCTTCCGGGATCTTTAAGCTTCTTAGGTAAGCTTTTCAAAATGACTGCACTGCATTCTTCAGTGAGGTAAACTTTTTCAGTTTCCCTCCAATCCATCTTATGACTTAAGATCTCTTTCATGAACTTAGCATAAGAGGGTATCTGCTCAAGTTCCTCTGCAAACGGAATGTTTATTTCAAGAGTCCTGAGATAGTCTGCAAAGCGGGCAAATTGCTTATCATGTTTCGCTTTGCGGAGTTTTTGAGGATAAGGCATTTTGGCTTTGTATTCCTCAACCTTAGTTGCTGCAGGTTTATTACCTACAGATGTGGGTTGAGAAGCCATTTTAGAGGGGTTGCTATCAGCACTTGTATGTGTCTGATCTCCCATTGGCATTTGAATGCCAGGCGTGGAAGCTGGAGTGGCGTTAGACGCCAACTCCTTACCTGTTTCTGGCGTCTGAACGCCAGAACTGTGCTTCCTTTGGGCGTTCAACACCAATTCCTTGCATGTTTCTGGCGTTGAACGCGAGGACTGAGCATGGTTTGGGCATTCAACGCCAGCTTTTCACCCCTTTTCTGGCGTTTGAGCGCCAGAATTATTCCTCTCTGGGCTCTGACTGTCCTCAGAGGGATTTTGGGTAGCAGTTTGTTCATTTCTTGGCTTCCTGCTGCCTTGAAGTGCGGTATTTAATGTTTTCCCACTTCTTAATTGAACTGCTTGGCACTCTTCTGTTATTTGTTTTGATAACTATTGTTCTGTTTGCTTCAACTGCACTTTCATATTCATATTAGCCATTCTTTTTTCTTGCAATATCTCCTTGAATTCGGCTAACTGTTTTGTTACAAAATCCAGTTGCTGATTGAATTCAGTAACTTATTCTACAGGACTGAGTTCAGCAGTTACTGTTTTAGCCTCTTCTTTCATGGAAGGTTCACTGCTTAGGTACAGATGCTGATTTCTGGCAACTGTATCAATGAGCTCTTGAGCTTCTTCAATTATTTTTCTCATGTGTATAGAACCACCAGATGAGTGGTCTAGAGAAATCTGAGCTTTCTCTGTAAGCCCATAATAAAAGATGTCTAACGGCACCCACTCTAAAAACATTTCAGAGGGGCATTTTCTTAGCATCTCGCTATATCTCTCCCAAGCATCATAAAGGGATTCATTATCTCCTTGTTTGAAGCCTTGGATGCTCAGCCTTAGCTATGTCATCCGTTTTGGAGGAAAGTAGTGATTCAGGAATTTTTCTGACAGCTGTTTCCATGTCTTTATGCTGTCCTTAGGTTGGTTATTTAACCACCTCTTAGCTTGGACCTTTACAGCAAATGGAAACAGTAATAATCTGTAGACATCCTGATCTACTTCCTTATCATGTACTATGTCAGCAATTTGTAAAAATTATGACAAAAATTCTGTAGGTTCTTCCTGTGGAAGACCGAAATACTGGCAACTTTGCTGCACCATGATAATGAGCTGACGATTCAACTCAAAACTACTGACTCCGATGGAGGGTATACAGATACTACTCGTATATGAAGTAGTAGTGGGGTTAGCATATGACCCCAGAGTCCTTCTGGACTGTTCATTTCCACTTAGGTCCATGATGGAGAAAGGGAGATGATTTGGATTTATTTTATTATGTTAAAAAAATTATTTTTGAAATAATAAAATAAAATAGAAACCGAAATAAAAATAAAAATAAAAATTTGAAAATATTTTATGAAGATTTTCGAAAAAATAAGGAGAGAGAAAGTGGTTAGAATATTTTTGAAAAAGATATAATTTGAAAAATTTTGACCAAGTCAACCTAAGTAATTCGAAAATTATGAGAAATTAAAGGAGAAGATATTTATTTATTTATTTATTTTTGAATTTTATTATGAAAGAGAAAAACACACAAAAGACACAAGATTTAAAATTTTTAGATCTAATGCTCCTTGTTTTCGAAAATTTTGGAGGGAAAACACCAAGGAACACCAAACTTAAAAATTTTAAGATCAAAGCACAAAAGAGACTCAAGAACACTTTGAAGACTCACAAGAACAACAAGAACACAAGATAGAACATCAAACTTAAAAATTTTTAGAAAACCACAATAAAATTTTCGAAAATTAAAGAAAAGTAACAAGAGAACACCAAACTTAAAAGTTTGGCACAAGAATTAATCAAAGAAAAATTATTTTTGAAAAAGATTTTAAAAAGAAGATATCCAATTACGAAGAACACAAACCAACGCTCTAGCCAATTGAGCTATAAATGTAACGTGTTTTAAAGAGGTATTTTTAATAAATAAAAATATTTTCTTGAAAACTAATATTTTGAAAAAGCACAAGAAAAACAAGAAAAAGACATAAAACAAGACAAACCAAAGATCAAACAAGAAAAAATGACAAGAACAATTTGAAGATAAAGGAAAAACAAAGAACATGCAATTCGAAAATTGAAAGACAAAGAAAAGCATGCAATTAAAACCAAACTTAAAACATGACACTAAACTCACAGAAAAACTAAAAATTAATAAAGAAAAATAATATTTTTGAAATTTTTTTTTAAAGGGATAAAAGGATGCAATTCTAGTGACTCTAAACTAAAAAGATAAATTTTTCCTAATCTAAGCAACAAGATTCACCGTCAGTTGTTCAAACTCAAACAATCCCCGGTAACGGTGCCAAAAACTTGGTGCACCAAATTGGAAATCACAATTCTTCACATCTTCGCACAACTAACCAGCAAGTGCACTAGGTCGTCCAAGTAATACCTTATGTGAGTAAGGGTCGAATCCCATGGAGATTGTTGGCTTGAAGCAAGCTATGGTTATCCTGTAACTCTTAGTCAGGATATAATATCAATAATGATTCTTAGTTTTAATTGTAAAAAGTGAAAGGGCATAAAATAAATAATTGTTACGCAATAATGGAGAATATGTTGGAGTTTTGGAGATGCTTTGTCCTCTGAATTCCTGCAACATAATGCTTTCTCACATTCATATATGCAAGGCTCCTTCCATGGCAAGCTGTATGTAGGGCATCACCGTTGTCAATGGCTACTTCCCATCCTCTCAGTGAAAATGGTCCAAATGCTCTGTCAAAGCACGGCTAATCATCTGTCGGTTTTCGATCATGTCGGAATAAGATCCATTGATCCTTTTGCGTCTGTCACTACGCCCAGCACTCGCGAGTTTGAAGCTCGTCACAGTCATCCAATCCCAAAATTCTACTCGGAATACTACAGCCAAGGTTTAGACTTTTCAGATTCTCAAGGATGTTGCCAATGGATTCTAGCTTATACCACGAAGATTCTAATTAAGGAATCTAAGAGATACTCATTCAATCTAATGTAGAACAGAGATGGTTGTTAGGCATACGTTCATGGATTGAGGAAGGTGATGAGTGTCACGGATCATCACTTTCTTCATAGTGAAGCGCGAATGAACATCTTAGAAAGGAATAAGCGTGTTTGAAAGGAAAACAGAAATAATTGCATTAATTCATCGAGACACTGCAGAGCTCCTCACCCCCAAAAATAGAGTTTAGAGACTCATGCCATCAAAAGCTATATAATTCAGATCTAAAAATGTCATGAGATACAAAATAAGTCTCTAAAAGTTGTTTAAATACTAAACTAGTAGCCTAGGTTTACAGAAAATGAGTAAACTAAGATGGATAGTGCAGAAATCCACTTCTGGGGCCCACTTGGTGTGTGCTGGGGCTGAGACTTAAGCTTCTCACGTGCTTGGGCTGTTTCTGGAGTTGAACACCAGGTTGTAGCCTGTTTCTGGCGTTGAACTCCAACTTGCAACCTGTTTCTGGCACTTAACGCCAGACTGCAACATGGAACTGGCGTTAAACGCCAATTTATGTCATCTATCTTTGTGCAAAGTATAGAATATTATATATTGCTGGAAAGCCCTGGATGTCTACTTTCCAATCCAATTCAGAGCGCAGCAATTGGACTCCTGTAGCTCCAAAAATCCTATTCCGAGTGCAGGGAGGTCAGAATCCAACAGCATCAGTAGTCCTTTTTCAGCCTAAATCAGATTTTTGCTCAGCTCCCTCAATTTCAGCCAGAAAATACCTGAAATCACAGAAAAACACACAAACTCATAGTAAAGGGATTTATCTATAGGGCACCACCCTAATTGATTGAAAGTTTTTGTGTTGAACTTGCTTGAATTATATATATTGTAGAACATGATTTTTGAGCTAAGAACACAAGCTTGTGAGATTTTGAGCCTAATGGTGTGGATACATTATATAACCACTTATTTTCATTCTTGTGTGTGATTATTCTCTTTCTATGATTGTGATCTTTGATTTTTTAATTCTTTAAGTCCATTATTCCATGTATATATGCACTTATATGATTGAGGCCATTGTTTCATAAAGCTCACTTACCCAAATAGCCTACAAAACCTTCCATTGTTAGCCAATTTTAAACTTATGCTTAACCCATTTGTTCTTTATTTTACCACATTACAAGCCTAAAGTGAAAAACAACAAATGTCCCTTGTTTGGATCTTTGATTAGCTTAGGCTAGTGAGAGTGTTTATTATTCAAGTTTGGGAAAGGTTAGGAACATTGGGTTGGGATAAAAGGGTGTTTTGTATTTCTATATTTGGAAATTGGGTACATACTCATGTATTAATCAAATGTTTAGACCTTATGCATTGATGTTCTTGTATATTTTATAGGTTGAAAAAAAAAGAAAAAAAGAGATAAAAAGAAAGAACAATAAAAAGGGGACAAAATGTCCCAAAGTAAAGTTCAATAAAAAATCAATGCATATGTGTTGTGAAGTGAAAAGAAAATGCATGAGTGTGTGAAAGAGTGAGGATTATGGGTAGTTAGGATTAGCTTTGAAATTATATAGGTTGATATATAGGTTAGGTGGGAAGCTTAGGTTAAACAAAGATTCAAATTCTAGTCCACTTAACCATATACAACCTTACCTTGACCCTAGCCCCATTAAAACCTTATGGAAAGACCTCATGATAATTGTATGCATGCATGAAATAATTGTTCATTGTTAGATGAAAAACAAATCTTGGAAAGTGGTGCACGAAATTGTGATCTCTAATAATGGCATTCAACTTGGTGTGCGCATTTACTAACTTAGCACTTTCTTCACAACCTCGCACAACTAACCAGCAAGTGCACTGGGTTGTCCAAGTAATAAACCTTACGTGAGTAAGGGTCGATCCCACGGAGATTGTTGGTATGAAGCAAGCTATGGTCATCTTGTAAATCTCAGTCAGGCGGATAATAAATGGTTATGGAGTTTTCAAATAATAATAATAAATAACAGAAAATAAAGATAGAAATACTTATGTAGATCATCGATGGGAATTTCAGATAGGCATATGAAGATGCTGTGCTCCTTTTGAATCTCTGCTTTCCTACTGCCTTCAACCAATCCTTCTTACTCCTTTCCATGGCAAGCTATATGTAGGGCATCATCGTTGTCAATGGCTACATCCCATCCTCTCAGTGAAAAAGGTCCAAATGCTCTGTCACGGCACGGCTAATCATATGTCGGTTCTCGATCATGCCAGAGTAGAATCCCTTGATTCTTTTGCATTTGTCATCATGCCCAACAATCGCGAGTTTGAAGCTCGTCACAGTCATTCAATCCTGGAATCCTACCCGGAATACCACAGACAATGTTTAGACTTTCTGGATTCTTATGAATGCCGCCATCAATTCTAGCTTATACCACGAAGACTCTGATCTCACAAAATGGAAGGCTCGGTTGTCAGGCGAGGGCAACCATGCGTCGTGCATCAGGAATCCAAGAGATACACACTCTAGATTTCGCTTGTAGAATGGAAGTGGTTGTCAAGCACGCGTTCATAGGGATGGATGATGATGAGTGTCACGGATCATCACATCCATCAGGTTGAAGTATGAGTAGTATCTTAGAACAGAAATAAGATTGAAATTGAATAAAAGATAGTAGTAATTGCATTAAAACTCGAGGTACAGCAGAGCTCCACACCCTTAATCTATGGTGTGTAGAAACTCCACCATTGAAAATACATAAGTGATGAAGGTTCAGGCATGGCCGAATGGCCAACCCCAAAACGTGATCACAGGATCAAAAATACAATCCAGGATGTCTAATACAATAGTAAAATGTCCTATTTATACTAGACTAGCTACTAGGGTTTACAGAAGTAAGTAATTGATGCAGAAATCCACTTCCGGGGCCCACTTGGTGTGTGCTTGGGCTGAGCTTGAACTTTACACGTGCAGAGGCTTCTTTTGGAGTTGAACGCCAAGTTGTAACGTGTTTTTGGCGTTCAAGTCTGGTTCGTGACGTGTTTCTGGCGTTTGACTCCAGAATGCAGCATAGAACTGGCGTTGAGCGCCAGTTTACGTCATCTAATCACGAATAAAGTATGGACTATTATATATTTCTGGAAAGCGCTGGATGTCTACTTTCCAACGCCATTAAGAGAGCGCCATTTGGAGTTTTGTAGCTCCAGAAAATCCATTTCGAATGCAGGGAGGTCAGAATCCAACAGCATCAGTAGTCCTTTGTTAGCCTTTTATCAGAGTTTTGCTCAGGTCCCTCAATTTCAGCCAGAAAATACCTGAAATCACAAAAAAATACACAAACTCATAGTAAAATCTAGAAATGTGAATTTACCATAAAAACTAATGAAAACATCCCTAAAAGTAACTATATCCTATTAAAAACTACCTAAAAACAATGCCAAAAAGCGTATAAATTATCCGCTCATCACAACACCAAACTTAAATTGTTGCTTGTCCCCGAGCAACTGAAAATCAATTAGGATAAAAAGAAGAGAATATATTATAAATCCCAAAATATCAATGAATATTAATTCTAATCAGATGAGCGGGACTTGTAGCTTTTTGCTTCTGAACAGTTTTTGCATCTCACTTTCTCCTTTGAAGTTTAGAATGATTGGCATCTATAGGAACTTAGAATTTCAGATAGTGTTATTGATTCTCCTAGTTAAGTTTGTTTATTTTTGAACACAGCTACTTTTATGAGTCTTGGTCGTGGCCCTAAGCACTTTGTTTTCCAGTATTACCACCGGATACATAAATGCCACAGACACATAGCTGGGTGAACCTTTTCAGATTGTGACTCAGCTTTGCTAAAGTTCCCAGTTAGAGGTGTCCAGAGTTCTTAAGCACACTCTTTTTGCTTTGGATAACGACTTTAACTACTCAGTCTCAAGCTTTTCACTTGGACTTGCATGCCACAAGCACATGGTTAGGGACAGCTTGATTTAGCCGCTTAGGCCTGTATTTATTTCCTTGGGCCCTCCTATCCATTGATGCTCAAAGCCTTGGATCCTTTTTACCCTTGCCTTTTGATTTTAAGGGCTATTGACTTTTTTTGCTTGCTTTTCTTGTTATTTCTAAATTTTTTTCGCCAAAATTTTTTTCTTTTCTTTTTTTCGCAAGCTTTTGCTTTTTCACTACTTTTTCTTGCTTCAAGAATCAATTTTCATGATTTTTCAGATTGTCAATAACATTCTCTTTGTTCATCATTCTTTCAAGAGCCAACCATTTTAACATTCATAAACAACAAGATCAAAATTATGCACTGTTCAAGCATTCATTCAGAAAACAAAAAGTGTTGTCACCACATCAATATAATTAAACTAAATTCAAGGATAATTTCAAAATTCATGTATTTCTTGTTCTTTTGAATTAGAAATATTTTTCATTTAAGAGAGGTGAAGGATTTATGGAATTATTCATAGCCTTTAGACATAGTTACTCAATACTAATGATCATGAAGTAGAGACATAAAACATAAACACACATAGAGCATAAAAACCGAAAAACAGAAAAAATAAGAACAAGAAATGAGTCTACCTTAGTGATGGTGGCGCTTTCTTCTTGATGAACCAATGATGTCCTTGAGTTCTTCTATGTCTCTTCCTTGCCTTTGTTGCTCCTCCCTCATTGCTCTTTGATCTTCTCTATGGAGAATGATGGAGTGCTCTTGATGTTCCACCCTTAATTGATCCATATTGTAACTCAAATCTTCTAAAGAAGTGTTGAGTTATTCCCAATAGTTGTTGGGAGTAAAGTGCATCCCTTGAGGCATCTCCGGGATTTTCTTGGTGATGAGCTTCCTCATGCGTCTCTTGGGTTCCATGAGTGGGCTCTCTTGTTTTCTCTATCCTTTTTTTAGTGATGGGCTTGTCCTCCTCAATGGGGATGTCTCCTTCTATGATAACTCCAGCTGAGTAACATAGATGGCAAATAAAATGAGGAAAAGCTAGCCTTGCCAAGGTAGAGGGCTTTTTGGCTATTTTGTAGAATTATGACTTCATGAACTTCTACTTCCTCTCCATTCATGATGCTATGAATCATGATGGCCCGATCCATAGTAACTTCGGATCAGTTGCTAGTGGGGATGATGGAGCGTTGGATGAACTCCAACCATCCTCTAGCCACAGGCTTGAGGTCCAGTCTTCTTAATTGAACCGGCTTGCCTTTGGAGTCTCTTTTCCATTGAGCTCCTTCAACACATATGTCCATAAGGACTTGGTCTAACCTTTGATCAAAGTTGACCCATCTTGTGTAGGGGCGTGCATCTCCTTACATCATGGGCAAGTTGAATGCCAACCTCACATTTTCCGGACTAAAATCTAAGTATTTCCCCCGAACTATTGTAAGATAATTCTTTAGGTTCGGGTTCATACTTTGATCATGGTTCCTAGTGATCCATGCATTGGCATAGAACTCTTCAACCATTAGGATTCTGACTTGTTGAATGGGGGTGGTTAGAACTTCCCAACCTCTTCTTTGGATCTCATGGAGGATCTCCAGATACTCATTTTTCTTTAGTTTGAAAGGGACCTCGGGGATCACCTTCTTCTTGGCCACAACATCAAGAAGTGGTCTTGATGGGCTTTAGAGATGAATCTCTCCATCTCCCATGACTCAGAGGTGGAAGCTTTTGTCTTCCATTTCCCTTTTCTAGAGGTTTCTCCAGTCTTAGGTGCCATAGGTGGTTATGGAAAAACAAAAAGCTATGCTTTTACCACACCAAACTTAGAATATTGCTCGCCCTCGACCAAAAGAAGAAAGAAAAGAAGAAGAGGAAGAGAAAATATGGAGGAGAGTGGGGGGTGTATTCGGCTAAGGTGTAGAAGAGGGAGTTGTGTGGTGTGAAAATGAAGAAGGATGGAGGGGTTTATATAGTGAAAGAGTGGATGGATGTAAGTGGTGAAGGGGGTAATTGGAAAAAGAGATTGAGGTGATTGGTGAAGGGTTTTTATGCGGAAGAGAGGATGAATATGAAGAAGAGGAGAGAAGGTTAGTGGAGGTAGGTGGGGATCCTATGGGGTCTACAAATCCTGGGATGATTCTGTGGGGTCCACAGATCCTGAGGTGTCAAGAATTTACATCCCTGCACCAATTAAGCATGTAAAACGCCTTTACATACAATTCTGGCGTTTAAACGCCGAAGTGATGCTTATTTTGGGCGTTCAACGCCCAATTGCAGCATGCTTCTGGCGTTGAACGCCAGTTCCATGCTTGTTTCTGGCGTTTAGCACTAGCTCTCCTCAGGGTATATTCCTGGCGTTCAAACGCCAGGATGCTGCTCGTTTCTGGCGTTCAACGCCAGATCCATGCTCTGTTCTGGCATTGAACGCCAGCCAGATGCTCCTTACTGTCGTTTGAACGCCAGTAAGTCCTTCCTCCAGGGTGTGATTTTTCTTCTGCTGTTTTTGATTCTGTTTTTAATTTTAGTATTTTTTTGTGACTCCTCATGATCATGAACCTAATAAAACATAAAAGAACAATAAAAATAAAATAAAATTCGATAAATAAAAATTGGGTTGCCTCCCAATAAGTGCTTCTTTAATGTCAATAACTTGATAGTGGGCTCTCATGGAGCCACATAGGTGATCAGGTCAATGTTGTAGACTCCCAACACCAAACTTAGAGTTTGGCTGTGGCCTCCCAACACCAAACTTAGAGCTTAATTGTGGGGGCTTTGTTTGACTCTGTACTGAGAAAAGCTTTTCAAGCTTCCTCTATATGGTTGCAGAAGAAGATCCTTGAGCTTTAAGCACAAGGTTGTCCCCATTTAATTGAAGGACTAGTTCTCCTCTGTCAACATCAATCACAGCTCCTGTTGTGGCTAGGAAGGGTCTTCCAAGGATGATTCATTCATCCTCCTCATTCCTAGTGTCTAAGATTATGAAATCAGCATGGATGTAACGGCCTTTAACCTTTACTAACACATCCTCTACTAATCCATAAGCTTGTCTTACTGACTTGTCTGCCATTTGTAATGAGAATATGGCAGGTTGTACCTCAATGACCCCCAGCTTCTCCATTACAGAGAGTGGCATAAGATTTATACCTGACCCCAGGTCACACAGAGCTTTTTCAAAGATCATGGTGCCTATGGTGCAGGGTATTACAAATTTGCCAGGATCTTGTCTCTTTTGAGGTAAAGTTTGCTGAACCCATGTATCTAGTTCACTAATGAGCAAGGGAGGTTCACCTTCCCAAGTCTCATTACCAAATAACTTGGCATTCAGCTTCATGATAGCTCCTAGATATTGAGTAACTTACTCTCCAGTTACATCTTCATCCTCTTCAAAGGAAGAGTAGTCTTCAGAGCTCATGAATGGCAGAAGGAGGTTTAATGGGATCTCTATGGTCTCTATATGAGCCTCAGATTCACTTGGGTCCTCAATAGGGAACACCTTCTTGCTTGAGAGACGTCCCATGAGGTCTTCCTCATTGGGATTCACGTCCTCTCCTTCCTCTCTAGGTTCGGCCATGTTGATTATATCAATGGCCTTGCACTCTCTTTTTGGATTCTCTTCAGTATTGCTTGGGAGAGTACTAGGAGGAGTTTCTGTGATTTTCTTACTCAGCTAGCTCACTTGTGCCTCCAGATATCTAATGGAGAACTTTGTTTCACTCATGAAACTTAAAGTGGCCTTAGATAGATCAGAGATTAAGTTTGCTAAGTTAGAGGTGCTCTGCTCAAAATTCTCTGTCTGTTGCTGAGAAGACGATGGAAAAGGCTTGCTATTGCTAAACCTGTTTCTTCCACCATTATTAAAGCCTTGTTGAGGCTTTTGTTGATCCCTCCATGAGAAATTTGGATGATTTNNNTGAGTCAACATTTTGTTCTGAGCCAATATGGCATTCAGAGCATCAATTTCAAGAACTCCCTTCCTCTGAGGCGTTCCATTATTCACGGAATTCCTCTCAGAAGTGTACATGAACTGGTTATTTGCAACCATGTCAATAAGTTCTTGAGCCTCTGCAGGTGTTTTCTTTAGATGAATGGATCCACCTACAAAATGGTTCAATGACATCTTAGAGAACTCAGATAGACCATAATAGAATATATCTATCACGGTCCATTCTGAAAACATGTCAGAAGGACATCTTTTGGTCATCTGCTTGTATCTTTCCCAAGCTTCAAAGAGAGATTCACCATCTTTTTGTTTGAAGGTCTGAACATCCACTCTAAGCTTGCTCAGCTTTTAAGGAGGAAAGAATTTAGCCAAGAAGGCTGTGACCAGCTTATCCCAGGAGTCCAGGCTATCTTTAGGTTGAGAGTCCAACCATGCTCTAGCTCTGCCTCTTATAGCAAAAGGGAAAAGCATGAGCCTGTAGACTTCAGGATCTACTCCATTAGTCTTAACAGTCTCACAGATCTATAAGAACTCAGTCAATAACTGGTAGGGATCTTCTGATGGAAGTCCATAAAACTTGTAGTTCTGTTGCATTAGAGCAACTAATTGAGGTTTCAACTCAAAATTGTTTGCTCCAATGGTAGGAATTGAGATGCTTCTTCCATCAAACTTGGACGTAGGTGCAATATAATCACCAAGCATCCTTCTTGCATTATTGTTGTTGGGTTCGGCTGCCATCTCCTTTTCTTGTTCGAAAATTTCAGCAAGGTTGTCTTTGGATTGTTGTAATTTAGCTTCTCTTAGTTTCCTCTTCAGAGTCCTTTCAGGTTCTGGATCAGCTTCAACAAGAATGCCTTTTTCCTTGTTCCTGCTCATATGAAAGAGAAGAAAACAGAAAAGGAAGAGGAATCCTCTATGTCACAGTATAGAGATTCCTTTATGTTAGTAGAAGAAGAAGGGAATAAAGAAAGGAGAATCCAAACACAAGGGTGAGGATAGGGGCAGAGATTTGAGATGAAAAGAAGTGTTAGTAAATGAATAAATAAATAGAATAAGATGAGAGATAGAAGTTTTCAAAAACAATTTTGAAAAGGAGTTAATGATTTTCGAAAATTAAGATAAGAAATAAAATTAAAATTAAAATTTAAAACAATTAATTAATTAAAAAGAATTTTTGACAAAGAGGGAGGTATTTTCAAAAATTAGAGAGAGAAAAGTTGTTAGGTGGTTTTGAAAAAGATAAGAAATAAACAAAAAGTCAAATAGTTAGTTGAAAAATATTTGATAGTCAATTTTGAAAAGATAAGATAAGAAGATATTTTGAAATCAAATTTTTGAAAGAAAAGATAAAATTTTGAAAAAGATATGATAAAAAGATATGATTAAAAATATATGGTTGGAAAAGATTTAATTTTTAAAATTAAAATTAATTACTTGACTAACAAGAAACTAAAAGATATAATTCTAGAATTCAAAGATTGGACCTTTCTTAGCAAGAAAGTAACAAACTTCAAATTTTTGAATCAATCATATTAATTGTTAGCATAATTTTTGAAAATAAAGATAAAACTAAGAAAAAGATTTTTGAAAAATATTTTAAAAGATTTTCGTAAATTAATAAGGAAAATAAAAAAGATTTAATTTTTGAAAAAGTTTTGAAAAAATAATATTTTTAAAATTTGAAAATTTGACTTGACTTACAAGAAATAACTAATTTTAAAAAAAATTGACTAAGTCAACTCAAATTTTCAAAATTTTGAGAGAATTAAGGAAAATATATTTTTTATTTTTGAATTTTTAATGATGAGAGAGAAAAACACAAATATGACCCAAAACATGAAAATTTTGGATCAAAACCAATGATGCATGCAAGAACACTATGAATGTCAAGATGAACACCAAGAACTCTTTGAAGATCATGATGAACATCAAGAACATATTTTTGAAAAAATTTTTGATGCAAGGAAAACATGCAAGACACCAAACTTAGAAATCTTTCATGTTTAGACACTATGAATGCAAAAATGCACATGAAAAACATCATACCAAGAACAACTTGAAGATGAAACAAGAAAATTTAAAGATGAAACAAGAAGACTTACCAAGAACAACTTGAAGATCATGAAGAACACTATGAATGCATGAATTTTCGAAAAATACAAGAACAAGATGAATATGCAATTGACACCAAACTTAAAAATTGACTCAAGACTCAAACAAGAAACACAAAATTTTTTTGATATTATTTTTTTTGGATTTTATTTTATATTTTTTGAAAAACATATAGGAAAAAGAAAATAAGAAATTCAAAATTTTTACGAAGAATTCCAGGAATCTTTCAATGTTAGCCTAAAGCTCCAATCCAAGGGTTGGACATGGCTTAATAGCCAGCCAGCTTTAGGATGGCATTACATGCATTGAGGTGATTAGTTGAAGTCTCATTCCAAAAGGATTTGGATATGGCTTTACAGCCAGCTAGGATTCAACATGCTTCATGAAACCCTAGAATCCAT
This sequence comes from Arachis duranensis, assembly GCF_000817695.3. NCBI lineage: Eukaryota > Viridiplantae > Streptophyta > Magnoliopsida > Fabales > Fabaceae > Arachis > Arachis duranensis. The sequence continues at coordinate 84,392,577 of NC_029774.3, read as the reverse complement.
TCTTAAAAATTCTGAAGCCATAGAATAATTTATTTTTAATTAAAATATTTTTTTTTGAAAATAGGGATAATTTTTTTTTGAAATTTTTTTTGAAAGTAAAACAAAAAGAAAATTACCTAATCTGAGCAACAAGATGAACCGTCAGTTGTCCAAACTCGAACAATCCTCCCCGGCAACGGCGCCAAAAACTTGGTGCACGAAATTGTGATCTCGTTATGGAGTTTTCGAATAATAATAATAAATAAACTGAAAATAAAGATAGAAATACTTATGTAGATCATCGATGGGAATTTCAAATAGGCGTATAAAGATGTTGTGCTCCTTCTGAATCTCTGCTTTCTTACTGCCTTCATCCAATCCTTCTTACTCCTTTCCATGGCAAGATGTATGTAGGGCATCACCGTTGTCAATGGCTACATCCCATCCTCTCAGTGAAAAAGGTCCAAATGCTCTGTCACGGCACGGCTAATCATCTGTCGGTTCTCGATCATGTCGGAGTAGAATCCCTTGATTCTTTTGCGTTTGTCATCACGCCCAACAATCGTGAGTTTGAAGCTCGTCACAGTCATTCAATCCCGGAATCCTACTCGGAATACCACAGACAATGTTTAGACTTTTTGGATTCTCATGAATGCCGCCATCAATTCTAGCTTATACCACGAAGACTCTGATCTCACAGAATGGAAGGCTCGGTTGTCTGGCGAGGGCAACCATGCGTCGTGCATCAGGAATCCAAGAGATACACACTCTAGCTTTCGCTTGTAGAATGGAAGTGGTTGTCAGGCATGCGTTCATAGGGACGGATGATGATGAATGTCACGAATCATCACATCCATCAGGTTGAAGTACGAGTAGTATCTTAGAACAGAAATAAGATTGAAATTGAATAAAAGATAGTAGTAATTGCATTAAAAATTGAGGTACAGCAGAGCTCCAAATCCTTAATCTATGGTGTGTAGAAACTCCACCGTTGAAAATACATAAGTGATGAAGGTTCAGGCATGGCCGAATGGCCAGCCCCAAAACGTGATCACAGGATCAAAAATACAATTCAGGATGTCTAATACAAAAGTAAAATGTCCTATTTATACTAGACTAGCTACTAGGATTTACAGAAGTAAGTAATTGATGCAGAAATCCACTTCCGGGGCCCACTTGGTGTGTGCTTGGGCTGAGCTTGAACTTTACACGTGCAAAGGCTTCTTTTGGAGTTGAACGCCAAGTTGTAACGTGTTTTTGGCGTTCAAATCTGGTTCGTGACGTGTTTCTGGCGTTTGACTCCAGAATGCAGCGTAGAACTGGCGTTGAGCGCCATTTTACGACATCTAATCACGAATAAAGTATGGACTATTATATATTGCTGGAAATCGCTGGATGTCTACTTTCCAACGCCTTTAAGAGCGCGCCATTTGGAGTTCTGTAGCTCCAGAAAATCCATTTCGAGTGCAGGGAGGTCAGAATCCAACAGCATCAACAGTCCTTTGTCAGCCTTTTATCAAAGTTTTGCTCAGGTCCCTCAATTTCAGCTAAAAAATACCTGAACTCATAGAAAAATACACAAACTCATAGTAAAGTCTAGAAATGTGAATTTACTATAAAAACTAATGAAAACATCCCTAAAGGTAACTATATCCTATTAAAAACTACCTAAAAATAATGCCAAAAAGCGTATAAATTATCCGCTCATCAGAAAGCATAACTAGGGAAGAATTGAGTGAATAAACCCCAAACACTTGAGTGAATAGAGCAGATACACATTCGGTGAGAGTTCGATTGCTCAATTACATGTTTTCACCATGATCATACCTTTTCTTGCAAGTTTACAAATCTTTTTGATAATTTAATACAATTGTGGGGTTGCTTTGATTTCTATTGCTTTAGCCCCTATGCTTATATATATATTTTCTTGGAAGTTGACTAGTTTTTGACAAAGTAATTGCACTCATATAGATAGTTGCATTTAGATAGGTTGCATATAGTTTATTTACATTGAATAAATGATGATACCCTTTGTCTCTTTCTTTGTTTAGCATGAGAACATGCTATTGTTTAAGTGTGGAGAGGTTGATTAAACCTATTTTTAGGGTTTATCTTGTGTTGAATTTAGAGGGTTTTGTCAACTTTTCTCATATTTATTCAATGAAATAGCATGGTTTTGTAATTCTCCCTTAAATTGTACTTAGGTGTGAAAACATGCTTTTTAGACCTTTAATTTGATAGTTTTAATTCACCTTTGATTTTACTAGATGCCTTGATGTGTTTGTTAGTGAATTCAGGTTGAAAAGGGCTAGAAATTGATCAAAGGAGTGAAGAGAAAAGCATGCAAAAGTGGAGAACTCATAGAAAAACAAGGATTTGGAGAGCACTCATCGACACGCACGCGTTCACTACGCGTACGCGTGGATGTGAAGTCGTAGAGCGACGCGTATACGTGCATTACGCGTACGCGTGGATAGCAAAATGCCAAGCAACGCGTACGTGTGACCCATGCGTACGTGTGACACATGCGTACGCGTCGCTGCTCGCACGAGACCTCATTAAAGTGAAAATACTGGGGGCAATTTCTGAGCTTCCCAGGCCCAAATCCAACTGATTTCAAGGACTATTTCATGCAGAATTGAAGATGGGACAAGGGGGGAGCACTTAGTGTAGTGATGATGAGCCTTTAGTTAGTTTTATAGCGAGTGAAGCTCCCTATTCTCTATAGAATTAGGTTAGGATTAGGTTAATCTTTCTTAGATCTAGGTTTAATTTCAAGTTTTCATCTACTTTTCCTTTATAATTTCTTGCTCTATTGTCTTGATTTCTATCTTTCCTCTTGTTAATTTCTCATTTTGGTTATGTTTATTGGTGGACGAAATTGTGATCATATTCATTGTAATTGGATTTTAGAAATTGGTACGAGTGGACACAACTCCGTTCAACTAACCAGCAAGTGTACTGGGTCGTCCAAGTAATAAACCTTACGTGAGTAAGGGTCGATCCCAAAGAGATTGTTGGTATGAAGCAAGCTATGGTCACCTTGTAAATCTCAGTTAGTCAGATTAAAGGGGAATTGTGATTATTGGAATAAATAATAAAAAGGAATAATAAAAGGGATAGAATACTTATGCAGATTCATTGGTGGGAATTTCAGATAAGCGGATGGAGATGCTGTAGGGCCCAAGGACGCCTGCTCTCCTACTGCTTCTACTCAGTCCTTCTTACTCCTTTCCATGGCAAGCTTTGTATAGGGGTTCACCATCAACTGTGGCTACTTTCATCCTCTCGGGAAAATGATCCTATGCGGTTGTCAGTCGCACGGCTAATCGTCTGGAGGCATCACCCATGGCTGATGGCTACATCCCATCCTCGCAGTGAAAACTAATGCTCACGCACTCTGTCACAGTACGGCTAATCACCGGTTGGTTCCCGCTCCTACTGGAATAGAATCCCTCTTTTGCATTTGTCACTAACGCCCAGCAGGTTACAAGTTTGAAGCACGTCACAGTCATTCATTACCGGAATCCTACTCGGAATACCACAGACAAGGTGAAACTTTCCGGATCCTCATAAATGCCGAATGGCCAGCCCTCTCCATGATCAAGTGACCGAATGATAAAAGGCTTAAAGTGGTCAAAAGATGTCTAATACAATAGATAAATGTCCTATATATACCAGACTAGCTACTAGGGTTTACATGAGTAAGTAATTGATGCATAAATTCACTTCCGGGGCCCACTTGGTGTATGCTTGGGCTGAGCTTGATTAATCCACGAGCTGAGGCTTCTCTTGGAGTTGAACTCTGAG
>NC_029774.3:84385101-84385738 GCF_000817695.3 Arachis duranensis | reverse complement strand
AAAGAAAAGAAGAGTAGAAGAAGAAGAAGAGAATTTTGGTAGAGAAGGAGAGGAGGGGGTTCGGCTATATGAGAGAAGAAGGGGTTTGTGTTGTGTGAAAATGAAGAAGAAGGGAGAGGGATTTATAGGGAGAGGGAGGGTGGGAGTTCGGCCATTTTGGGTGGGAAAGGGTGGGAAATTGAATTTGAATGTAATGGAGGTAGGTGGGGTTTATGGGGAAGAGTGGGTTGATGTGAATGGTGAATGGGGTAATTGGGAAGAGGAATTGAGGTGACTGGTGAAGGTTTTTGGGAAGTGTGACATTGAAAATGAGATTTGGATTAGGAGAGTGTGATTAGGATTAAAAGAAAAGGTAGGTGGGGATCCTGAGGGGTCCACAGATCCTGAGGTGGGGATCCTGTGGGGTCCACAGATCCTGAGGTGAAAAGAAATACCATTCCTTCACCATATAGGCGTGTAAATTGCCTTCATGCATCATTCTGGCGTTCAAACGCCCATTGGTGCATGTTCTGGGCGTTAAACGCCCATGTAATGCATGTTCCTAGCGTTGAACGCCAGTTTCATGCTTGTTTCTGGCATTCAGCGCCAGATTGTCCTCTGTGTGCGCATCCTGGCGTTAAACGCCAGGATGTAGCTT
>NC_029774.3:84361290-84382069 GCF_000817695.3 Arachis duranensis | reverse complement strand
TGACGTTTTTCTGGCGTTTAACTCCAGACAGCAGCATGTACTTGGCGTTCAACGCCAAGTTACGTCGTCTTTCTTCGAATAAAGTATGGACTATTATATATTGCTGGAAAGCCCTGGATGTCTACTTTCCAATGCCGTTGAGAGCGCGCCAATTGGAGTTCTGTAGCTCCAGAAAATCCATTTCGAGTGCAGGGAGGTCAGATTCCAACAGCATCAGCAGTCCTTTTGTCAGCCTTCTTCAGAGTTTTGCTCAAATCCCTCAATTTCAGTCAGAATTTACCTGAAATCACAGAAAAACACACAAACTCATAGTAAAGTCCAGAAATGTGAATTTAACATAAAAACTAATGAAAACATCCCTAAAAGTAGCTCAAACTTACTAAAAATTATATAAAAACAATGCCAAAAAGCGTATAAATTATCCGCTCATCATTTATGTTATGAATACTCTTGTCAATTTCAACTTCCTTTAATGCAATTTCATGTTTCATGTTCCCTTATTGTTTAATTGCTTTGTTATTGTTATTTCCTTGCAACTAGTAGTTGTAGATTTACATTTCTTGCAATTTTATCTTGTTTTCCTTTTATGCCTTCCAAGTGTTTGATAAATTGCTTAGAAGGATGTTAAAGTAGATTTTTGTATTCTTGGCTTGGGATGGTAACTTAGGAACCCTTGAGTTACTAATGGCCAAGTGATTGAAAATTGGGATCCATTGACACTAGCTCTCGCTAAGTCAATTAGTGAAATGGTTAGGACTTATGGACTAGGATTGATAAAGCTCATTTGAATTTCCTTCACTTGTTACAGGATGACTTAATGGGATTGATCCTTGCAATTATCATATTGTGGTTAGTAATAAGGATAGAGATTCTTAACCATCAACCCTTGCCAAGACCTTCTTTATCATTTGAGTTTCCTTTACATTCTTGCAATTTATATTTCATGTCCCTTATTCCAAAACCCTAAATATACTTATCCCATAACCAATAACAAGAACACTTCCCTGCAATTCCTTGAGAGACGACCCGAGGTTTGAATACTTCGGTTTAATTTTTATTGGGGTTTGTACTTGTGACAAACAAATTTTTTATTGAGAAATTGTTTGTTGGTTTAGAACTATACTTGCAACGATATTTTATTTGTGAATTTCTTTACCGACACGACAATTTTCCGTTCGTCAAAATGGCGCTATTGCCACGGACAAAAAAGGGGACAAAATGCCCCAAAGTAAAGTTCAATAAAAAATCAATGCATATATGTTGTGAAGTGAAAAGAAAATGCATGAGTGTGTGAAAGAGTGAGGATTATGGGTAGTTAGGATTAGCTTTGAAATTGTATAGGTTGATATATAGGTTAGGTGGGAAGCTTAGGTTAATCAAAGATTCAAACTCTAGTCCACTTAACCATATACAACCCTACCTTGACCCTAGCCCCATTACAACCTTACGGAAAGACCTCATGATAATTGTATGCATGCATGAAATAATTGTTGATTGTTAGATAAAAAACAAATCCTGAAAAGCATGATTAGGGGAGAATTGAGTGAATCAACCCCAAACACTTGAGTGACTAGAGCAGATACAAATCCAGTGAGGATTCGATTGCTCAATTACATGTTCTCACCATGATCATCCCTTTTCTTGCAAGTTTGCAAATCTTTTTGATAATTCAATATAATTGTGGGTTTGATTTTATTTCTATTGCTTTAGCCTCTATGCTTATATATATGTTTTCTTGGAAGTTGATTAGTTTTGACAAAGTAATTGCACTTATATAGATAGTTACTTTTAGATAGGTCGCATATAGTTTATTTGCATTGAATAAATGATGATACCCTTTGTCTCTTTCTTTATTTAGCATGAAGACATGCTATTGTTTAAGTGTGGGGAGATTCATAAACCCCATTTTTAGGGTTTATCTTGTGTTGAATTTAGAGGGTTTTGTCAACTTTTCTCACATTTATTCAATGAAATATCATGATTTTGTAATTATCCCTTAAATTGTGCTTAACTGTGAAAACATGCTTTTTAGACCTTTAATTTTCTAGTTTTAATTCACTTTTGATTCTACTAGATGCCTTGATTTTATCTTGCTTTCCTTTTATGCCTTCCAAGTTTTTGATAAATTACTTGGAAGGATGTTAGAGTAGATTTTTGTATTCTTGGCTTGGGATGGTAACTTAGGAATCCTTGAGTTACTAATGGCCAAGTGATTGATAATTGGGATCCATTGACACTAGCTCTCGCTAAGTCAATTAGTGAAATGGCTAGGACTGATAAAGCTCATTTGACTTTCCTTCACTTGTTAAAGGATGACTTAATGGGATTGATCCTTGCAATTATCATATTGTGGTTAGTAATAAAGATAGAGATCCTTAACCATCAAACCTTGCCAAGACCTTTTTTATCATTTGAGTTTCCTTTACTTTCTTGCAATTTATATTTTATGTCCCTTAATCCAAAACCCCAAATATACTTGTCCCATAACCAATAACAAGAACACTTCCTTGCGATTCCTTGAGAGACGACCCGAGGTTTAAATACTTCGGTTTAATTTTTATTGAGGTTTGTACTTGTGATAAACAAATTTTTGATTGAGAAATTGTTTGTTGGTTTAGAATTATACTTGCAACGAGATTTCATTTGTGAAATTCTTTACCGATATGACAATTTTCCGTTCGTCAATTGTTAAGCTAGTGACGTTAAAGATGTGCTTGTTGGGAGGTAACCCAACCCATAGTATCCTTTGATATTCCATTTGTTTTCGTTTTATTTATGTTTCGTTAGTTTTCCGTCATTTTGCTTGTTTTTATATTTTATTGGTTCATGCAATGTGTTTGAAACAGGAATAGGTACATTAGGAATGACATATAAAACACCCTAGAAGGAATTGCATTTTGATGCCTTAGCGCCAAACTAGGCTAACTGGCATTTGGCATCGTGGCACACACCACAAGGAAATTTCATTCTAAATGGTTGGCGCCAAACTTGGCTACCTAGTGTTTGGGCGCCGTGGCACACACTCCAAGAGAATTTCATTCTTGGTGGGTGGCGCCAAACTTGTTCATCTGGCATTTTGTGCCACGAAAAAAAATTTTGGGTCCGCACCAAACACCACATCACTGGATTTTGGCACCAAGTGTGTTCAACGTCTCCATTCAGTTCAGGAGAGTCGGCGCCAAATGCTGCATCACTGGCATTTGGCGCCAAGTGCGCTAAACAGACATCTTTGTGATTGAATTCAAATTTTAAATTCATATCACCCTTGATTCTCTCCCCAACTGCACACCTCAATTCCACCTGTCAGTTTGCTCCTTCCCCATGTCTCTCTTCAAATCATATCACCTTCCCCATATCTCTCTTCACATTAAATCCCCTTTTTCAATCAGTTTCCTTTTCTTTTCTTCCTTCCCCATACAACCCCCTAACCGTAACCCTTCTCTTTCATTATCTTTCCCTTTTTTCTTTGTTTTCCCCTGTATTTATATCCAACCCTCCATCCACTACCCTTCGCTCTTTCTCATTGATGACATATCATCATGTCATGTTTTTCTATACTTTTTCATACAAAAAATTGATGATTAGTGCTTAAATATTGAATGCTTTTCTGCTTAAATGGTATATTTCTTTGATCTTTTGATTTTATAAATCTTGTAGGAAATAAGTGGAAAAAGAAGCAAAAAAAAGCACAAATTAAACTCAAAAAGAGAAAAGAAGAATTTTGAGGCACACTTTAAAATTTGAGCACGCTTTGGAACCCTAGGCCACACTTTTAAAAGCGTGCCCATGACCATAAAGCCTTGGAATTAGTAACATGATGCATATGCATTAATGCCTTATGCATGCATGAACTAATAACTAAAGCATGCATGCATTTAATTGGAATGAATGAAATGAATGAGCTTTACGTTAATGCATATAATAAAGTAAATGAAAGCATGCATGCATTAATTACTAATGCTAATTGAGAATGAATGAACCAAGGCGTTCAATGAATGAACGCTAACGTTGAGTAATAAGCATTATTAATTAAAGCCATGGAAGCATGCATGTAATATTATTAATGCCATCAATTCTTTGCCAAGGCATTAATGAAAGCATGCATTAGTAACATGAACCAAGATAGCAAGCGTTCACTAAAGAGAGCGCTACGTCAAAGCTTACTAAGTGAACGCTGCAACAAACAATGAGCGCTTGTTTTCAAGTGAACGCCACGCTCACTAAGTGAGCGTTTTCGAGAAAATTGAATTGGGAAGCAAAGGCTTGTGCCGTCCAGCAAGGCAGCGCTCAAAAAGGGAACTCAGCGTTCACTGGGAGAGCGCCCATGGAGTGAATGTAGCGCTCGAAGAGAGAGCGCCAGGGGGAGAATGGCGCGCACTAAGGAGCAACGTTCAACAAGTGAACGTGACGTTCACTAAGTGAACACTAGAGGAGAAAATTGAGCACGTGAAGGGGCACGCTTGGCAAAGTGAAAGGGACGTTCACTTTATGAACTGAACGCTCCGCTGGAGCATCACCAAACCAATCCTGACCCACTTATTCAAGGCCAAATTCAAATCAACCCATTTCATTGAAGTCCTAAAGCAAGCAAAGCCTACTGATATGACTCAAAGACACAAGAAACAGTTAGATTAGGAATTTCATTTGAATTGTAAATTGTTTTCAATTTCAATTTCATTTTCATTTTATAAAGCCTATATAAAGGCATCATTTTCATTTCATTAAGGAGACTGGGGCTAGCTCTGCTAGAGAGCAGTAGGAGTAGAGTAGGAGTAGAATAGAAGGCTCTCTTTGATACACTTCTATTTTTCTGCACTTTCTACATTTCAATCTTGAATTCAGTTTATGAAATTTTTAGTTTCTACAATTCTCTTTTACAAATTTACTTTCTGCAACTTTACATTTGAGCTTACTGTGATCTGAATTTACTTTTCATGCAATTTAAATCTTCTGCAATTGTTCTGAGTTTTGATTTACTGCTTCATTTAATTTTTCAACACCCAATTCCCTTTACATTTGCTGCAATTTCATTTCTTGCTCTTTAAGATTCTGTCAATTTACTTTCTGCAATCTGAATTCCCATCAATTTACTTTCTGTTGATAAATTTCACTCAATTCATCACAGTTAGCTTAACTAAACTAATCACCTCACTAAAGTTTCTTGATCCATCAATCCCTGTGGGATCGACCTCACTCTTGTGAGTTATTACTACTTAATGTGACCCGGTACACTTGCCGGTGAGTTTGTGTGGAATCGTTTTTCCCTCATCACTCATCCTCCCTATCCTCTTTGTTCTACATTGTTTTTCTTGGAGATGAGAAAATGTTCAAGTTTGGTGTTGTTGCGCTACTTATTTTTCTATTTTACTTCAATGGCACCAAAGAGCGGTGAGGCTTCAAGCAAGAGAAAAGACAAGGAACCGACCACTGGCTCCTTTGACTCAAGACAGTTTCACTCCAAGCTACATGTGGTGCGGATTTTTGGAATATCCACAACTTAACCGGAAAGTGCACCGGGTCATCCAAGTAATACCTCAGGTGAGTAAGGGTCAATCCCATGAGGATTGTCAGACTGTGCAAGCAATGGTTATCCTGTTGGACTTAGTCAAGCAAACAGAATAAAGATTTGTTGTTTTTGTAAACGTATTAAAAATAATAAACAATTAAGAAAAGCAATAAACAGTTTGGTGTGAAATCAATGTAAGAAAACTGTTAAGGTCTTGGAGATGTTTACTTTTTTCGGATTAAAATGTCTTACCAACTATTTTAACAATGAATGATTCATTCTATGTCAAACCATAAGTGTCTAAACCCTATTCTCTTAGCGATTTAGCCTCCTCTAAACTTCGTTAACCACCACTCTCGTGGTAATTTAACTCAGATTAGAGGGTGAAGTTCAGAAAACTAGTTTATACTACGAAGGCCCTAACCACTCCAAACCGGCTTAATAGATGTTGCTTATCCCCATCAGTTTGTGTAATTAGCCATCTAAGAGCAATGCTTTTAAGCTGTAGTTCAAGCGAGATAACTCTCTCGAGAATCACAAGAACTCATGTAGAAAAGAGTCATACTCTCGTTCCACCCAATTCATAAGATTAAGAACGAGAACAATCCTTAGAATTGAATTAAACATAAATTAAAATAGAAGAACAATAATCTTAATCCATAGAAATAAACAGAGCTCCTAACCTTAACCAGGAGGTTTTGTTGCTCATAACTTACAGAGAAAACAGGATTCTAAAAAGTGCGGAAGGAAGACGATCCCAGATACAAGTGATCTTTTCTTTTAAATACTAACCTAATAATAAATTCTAACCCCAAAAAAATTATTTGTAAATATAAATTACAAAAAGAAAATAAAATAAAACTACTACGTGCTAAATCCACTTGAAAGGCCCAAATGAGTGTGAATTTGGACAGTTGCTGGCATTTAACACCAGTTTGGACGTTAAATGCCCAAAGAGGAGTGTCACCATTTGAATTCTAGCTCCTCTGTTGGCTATAATAAAAAACAAATAGAAAATGCTAGAAAAAAGGGGTATAAGTTGCTCACGCATCACAACACCAAACTTAAACCGTTGCTTGTCCTCAAGCAACCAAAACAATATAGTACCAAGAAAAGAAAATGTCTGAGAATTGAGTTGTCATTTAGGCTCAGAACTAGTCACTGAGTGGGGCTAATGCCACTCTAATTATGAATAGGTTTGGCATCTCACTATCCCTTGAAGCTTAGAAATATTAGTATCCTTCAGAACTAGAACTCGGATGATATTATAGATTCTCTTCTTTAGGCTTTAATTGATTCTTGAACACAGCTGTTTCTTTTCTTTGATATTTTTTTTAAGCTCAGTGAGCAATACATGAGACAATTTTTTTCAAAATAGATGTAAACTACAAAGTAAATAACTAAACTAGAAAGCAAGGAAATCCTACTAGTGATCATGCATAAGCTAGAATAGAAAAAATAGGAAATAAGCTAAAAATATTGGAAAACAGAAGATAAGATAAGGTAAGGGATAATGAAACTCAACCACCTTAGACATGGTGGCTACTGCTTCCTCCTCGGACTGTCCTCTTCCATGAAGATGATTCACCTCCCTTTGGTGTCATTGATGATAATATAAACCGAGAGCTCGCTTTGCAACAGAAAACATAAAAATTTGCTTGTCCCGAAGCAAAGAAAACTGAAAATGGGAAAGGACATAAAAATCACATGGATGAGCAAAAATAATACAAAAAAAAAGATAGAAGTGATAGAAGAGGAAGAAGAATTTGAATTTAAAACTCTTTTTTTTGCGTTTAACACTAGGAATGGGCGTTCAACGCCCTAGGAGAGCAAAAATTAGTGCTGGAATGGCCCATTTTGGGTGTTAAACTCCCAAGTCAAAGCTCCCTCTCTTGGCGCTAAACGCCCTCCCTGGCGTTTAGCGCCCATAGCTGGTTTTCTCCAAGGCATTCTATTCTTCACTTTGAGTCCTTCTGTCTTTGTTCTAAGTACTATGCATGATAACAAACTAGATTAAACCTAGGAAAACTATGGAAATCAATAAAAAATGAAATCAAACTAAAATAAACTGAAATAAATTTAAAATAAACTAAAGGACACTCATGGTTGAGTTGCCTCCCAACAAGTGCTTCTTTACCGTCACTAGCTTGACAGTTAGCTCCACTAAGGAGGGTGGTTGAAGGGGCTCAGGTCTTCACCCCTAACTGTGAACTTCTTTCCTGTACTATCATAGATTAGCTCAACATGCTCAAAGGACAGGATCCTGTTCACAGTATGTGGTATGACTGGACTTCTAGACACCACCTTCATGCCGGGTGAGAAGTCTTCAGTAGGGGTCTTTTTGTTCCTCCATCCTCTGGGTACTTTCTTCTTGGGAACCTCCTCCTTGGTGGATGATGCATTCCCAACACCAAACTTAGGTTTGATGTTAGGTGAAATTTTGTTGATTGTCACCAAAGGAGGTTTGGGCTACAGATCCTGTTGAGCATTATTAGTAGGTTCTTGAAGGTTTAGATCAATAAGCCTAGTTTGCATGTATATCTTTGAAGGCATGGAAGACCAGTTGCTTATTATGCACTCTAAGAACTAATTCACCCTATTCAACATCAATTTGAGCTCTTCTAGTGGCTAGGAATGGTCTTTCTAGGATTATGGAGGCATTTTCATCCTCCCCCATGTCAAGAATCACAAAATATGCTAGGAGGAAGAACTTTCCCACCTTGACCATGATGTTTTCCACTAGCCCATGTGCCTGCCTCAGAGATTTATCAGCCATCTCCAATGCTATCCTTGTAGGTTGTGCCTCTTGAATTTGCAGCTTCTTCATTACAGACAAGGGCATTAAATTGATACTTGCGCCTAGATCACACAAGGCTTTCTCAAAGGTTGTGCTCCCAATGGTGTATGGAATCTTAAAGCTTCCTGGGTCTGGCATCTTCTTTGGCAAGTTGCTCTAAATTATGGCACTACAATCCTTCGTCAAGATCGCTGTCTCATCTCCCTTTAAAGTCCTCTTCCTGGAAAGTATGTCCTTTAGGAACTTGACATAGAGAGGCATTTACTCCAAATCCTCAACAAAAAAAATATTGATTTGCAACTTTCTAAAGACTTCCAAGAACTTTGAAAACTACTTGTCCTTGGTCTCCTTTTGAAGCCTTTGAGGATAAAGAATCCTTGGCTTGTACTCTGGTGCCTTAGGCAACGTCAGATAAACCCCGTTTTAGGGTTTATCTTATGTTGAATCTTGAGCATTTTATCAACCTTTTCTCATATTTATTCAATGAAATAGCATAATTTTGTGATTTCTCCTTTAATTGTACTTAAGTGTGAAAACATGCTTTTTTGGGTCTTTAATATGATAATTTTAATCTTCCTTTGATTCCACTATATGCCTTGATGTGTTTTCTAGTGATTTCAGATTGAAAAGGGCTAGGAATGAATCAAAGGAGTGAAGAGAAAGCATGCACAATGGAGAAATCATGAAAAGCCAAAGATTTGAAACAAGTCCATGGACACGGACGCGCACTAAACGCGGATGCGCGGATCGCACAAAAACCCCATGGACACATACGCGTGCTGTGCGCGTACGCGTCGATGCTGGCACGTGATTTTTAAGTGAATTCGTGCCCAGCAAATTCACAAAAGGTGTGGGGCCTAATCTGAACCAACTTTGGGGCCAAAATGTTTAAAAGGATCAAGGATTGAAAGGGGAAGGCATGTTATGTTTCATAGGGACTTTAGACCTAGTTTGAGAATTAGTTTCTAGAGAGAAAAACTCTCTCTTCTCTCCAAAATTAGGATTAAGTTTAGGACTAGAATTTCTTAGATCTAGGTTTTAATCCTTGCTTTCATCTACTTCTACTTCTCAATTCTACATTTCTACATCTTGTTCTTTTATTCTCTTGTTGCCATTTCCTTTATTTTGTTCTTATACTTTGTAAGTGATCTACTCTTGTTCGTCTTATTTTCTTTCAATGCAATTTGAGGTAATTCATGTTAATTGTGTTTTCTTTGATTGTTGTTGTTAATTCTTTACAACTAATTATTGTTAGATTTCATTCTTGTTGTCAATTTACTATGCTTCCTTTTTGTGCCGTCCAAGTGTTTGATAGAATGCTTGGAAAGATGCTAGAGTAGAATTTTCTCCTCTTGGCCTAGGTAGAGTAATTGGTGACACTTGAGTTATCAAACTCTCTTGTTGATTGACAATTAGAGATTGCTAATTGACTTGAATGCCACTAAAGTTAGTCTTTCCTTAGGAGTTGTCTAAGACTTGTGGAATCAAGTTAATTTATCCACTTGACACTCCTCCATGGTTAGAGGTTAACCAAGTGGGAGCAATGAACAACTCTTATCACAATTGATAAGGATAACTAGGATAGGATTTCTAGTTCTCACACCTTTCCAAGAGCTTTTTGTTAGTTTACTTCCTTTGTAATCTACGATTCTTGTCTATTATCTCAAAAACCCCAAACATACTTGATGACTGCGCATCATGTACCCTTTTTCTTATCTAAAAGGACCGTAAAAAGAGCATAATCTCATTAATCAATGCAATTTCATGAATCAAATGATAAATATTATGGTACATTGCTTTGAAATGAGGTTGTGTCGAATTTTAGGGAAAAAGAAGCAAAAAAAAAAGCACCAAAAGAAGCAAAGAAAGCTGGTGTGCCATTTAGAGCTCTGGGCATGGCACGCCAGGCCAATGAAATAGAGAAGGTTTTCTTAACACAACACAATGGGTGTGCCACTTGGAGCTCTGGGCGTCGCACACCAAGTTGTGAAGCCAAGTCTCAAAGAGGGCGTGCCACTTGGTGCTATGGGCGTGGCACGCCATGTTTGTGAAGCCAAGATCTCAAAGAGGGCATGCCACTTGGTGTCTTGGGCATGGCACGCTAGACTTAACTTCCAGAGGAGTGATTTTGAGCCCCACTATGGGCGTGGCACGCCAAGCATTGGCGTGGCACGCTGGGGCATATGCCAGCCTGACCTTCTCTCATTCAAATGAATATATCTTGAGCTACACAACTCCAAATGGAATGATTCTAGTGCCATTAGAAAATAGACATCCAGGGATTTTCAACCATATATAACACTTTATAATGGACACTAGAATTGAGGAAGATATTGACCCCGAAAACACAAGAAGAAAAACACGTCACTGTAGAGTTACCAGCCTGACCTCTTCATCTTCAAAGGGACAGAACATGGATTGTAGATGTTCAAATGATCTGATTTTTGTGGAATTGAAAAGCTGACATCAAGATCTTTCCAACGATATATAACACTCTAGGATGGACGTTAATACGGGAAGTGAAAAAGGATATTATTTCAGCTTTGCAAAACCTGAGCGTGCCACTTGATATCGAAGGCGTGGCACGCCAGCTTTATTTTCATAATGGGCGTGCCACTTGGAATTTTGGGCATGGCACACCAGTTCTAATGGCCAGACAGGAGATTTTGGTGCATCATAGAGGGCGTGGCATGCCAGAAGTGGACGTGGCACACCGGGCTACCTAACAGACTGACCTAGTCACCTTCAAATGGGCATAACTTGAGCTATAGATGTCCAAATGAGTTGATTCCAAAGGTGTTGGAAAGCTGACATCCAGGAATTTCAAACCATATATAATACTATATAGTGGACATTTATTTTAAGGCCCAAAAAACTCCATATTTTCAGCGTATCAATTGGGTCATACTCCAAAGGGCAAATTCAAGTAGGGGTGGCACTTGAACTTCTTCCTGCAGCCCCCAACCTTCAACCAAGCCTACTCTAACTCTCATTCAAGCCACAATTCTCAACTAATCAAGGTCACAAGAAGTATCTAGAATAGTTTAGTGATGCCATGGCATCTTGACTAGTTTTACTAGCCATTTTTTGTATGCTTTAGGTTGGTTTCATGCATTTTCTTAGGAAATAAGAAAGTATTTAGTTGAAAATGCATTCATACCATGATTCAAGCAAACATTGTGAATTTTAAATGATTTCATGAGAATTATGCATGAATTGAATGATAAAATGGATGATGCATAATCTCATGATTAAGAGCAAGACTTTGATGCACTTTGTTTGATTGATTTCAGGTAACAAGAAGCAGAGAAGAGCCACGTTAGTGCCACTAACATGGACACTAACGGAAAAGCCCCAACTTTAGTGGGAACGTTAATGGCATTAACATTGAAGGAGGAGAGCATGGAAAGTTAGTGGCAACATTAACGCCACTAACTTTGGCGAACCAAAAAAGGCCCACGTTAACACTACTAACGTGGGCATTAATGTGGAAGAAGGGGGTTTTGTAGCGTTAGTGACAAAGGTGAGTGTCACTAATGCCCTCGAGTCTTGGCATGCCTAGGTTAAGGGCCACGTTAGTTACACTAACGTGGACCATTAACGTGGGAAATAGGGACAAGGAGCAGCGTTATTGGAAAAAGTGAGTGCCAATAACGCTAGCAAAGGACTAAGAGCCTACGTTAAGGGCCACGTTAGTTACAAGCCCACTCCAACTCTCATTCAAGCCACAATTGTCAACCAATCAAGGCCACAAGAAGCATCTAGAATAGTTTATTTTCATTTCATTGTAATTTGTTTTTAATTTCATTTAAGTTTGTAATTTAGGAGAGCCTATATAAAGGCCTTAGTTTCATAGAATTAGGGAGCTATCTATTAGGCTGGACACATTTGGAGGAGTGAGTCTTCGGACCCTCCTTCCCACCATTCTCTTCTCCTCTTCCATTTTCTTACTTGTAAATATTTTAGTTATGAATTACTAACTCTTTCCATTGGGAAAGAGAGCTCTATTGTTATTTGATGGATTGATTATTTTTATTCTTATTCTTCTCTTCATCTCTCTTTGATTTACTAGAAAAGATTTTGTTCTGCATTCTAGCATT
The DNA here is from genome assembly GCF_000817695.3 of Arachis duranensis. NCBI lineage: Eukaryota > Viridiplantae > Streptophyta > Magnoliopsida > Fabales > Fabaceae > Arachis > Arachis duranensis. The sequence goes on along the minus strand of NC_029774.3, from coordinate 84,369,666 downwards.
CAATTATCTTGGAAAAGAGATTGAATGCAAAATGGTTTTCATGGGAACCTTGGAAAAGAAAACATGAAACCATGCTAGAAATCTCTTCTCACACTTGAGTAGGATCTGGGTTTTGGTGTTTGGATACGGTGACATATAATCCTCCCTCTACTTGGACCTATGAGGATGTGTGGTATAATCAGGGAACAAGCTTCATCTCTTCTCATGAGCAATTAGACCAAGAAATTGGCTATTGATCAAGATTTGAGAGATTGAGTCACTAAGGAATTGGGGCTCAATCAATCATGATTGCCAAGAGGTCAATGAGTTGCATGATTGAAGATGAGATGAAATCAATTAATCCAGAGAGTGCAATATCTTTTGATCCCAATGTTTATTTTATCTTTCTTTCCTTTATTTACTTTGTGGTTATTTACATTTTCTGCACTTTACATTTCTAGCACTTTACTTTCTTGTACTTTACGTTCCTTGCCATTTACTTTCTTGAACTTTATTGCTTTCCTTTACTTTCATGTCATTTACTTTTCTTGTTGCTTATCACTCAAAATTGAATCGTCTAACTAGGATAATTAATCAACTATTGCTTGCTTAATCCAATTAATCTCTGTGGATACGATCCCACTCCATTGTGGGTTATTACTTGACGACAATTTGGTGCGCTTGCCAAAGAACGGATTCATTACATGTGGTTAGTGAATTCCGGGTCATCAATACTTCATAACCACTGACAAGAACATTTTATTGCAATTCCTAGGGAGAACGACCCAATGTTTGAATACTTCGGTTTATATTTTTAAGGGTTTGTTACTTGTGACAACCAAATTTTTGTATGAAAGGATTATTGTTGGTTTAGAAACTATACTTGCAACGAGAATTTATTGTGAAATTCTAGACCACACAAAAGTCCGATCATTAACGCCGAATACTTCTCAATATCAACCGGAAAAGGATTGTCTGGGTGTCTAAAGGGGGCGTGCTCCTCTTTATTATACACCTCCTCCAGAGCTTCTTTTTCAACCGGCTTCTCAGTAACTTATGCCTCTGCACTTGCCATTTGATCACTTATCAAGGTGATGGCCCTGCACTCCTCCCTTAAAGTTTGAATTGTGGTGCTAGGAAGCGTATTGATGGTCTTCTAATCAATTTCAGCAACCTTGGTGGCTAATTATTCCATATGAACCTCTAAGTTCCTAAGTGAAACTCTGGTTTCTTGCATGAAACTAAGACTACTCTTGGAGAGCTCTAAAACAATAGACACCAAGTCAGAAGCATTTTGAGGTGGATACAGTGCTTGCTGTGGTTGCGAGGGATGGGATTGCCAGTTGTTCAAATTTTTTTGATTAAAACTGCCTGAGGATTATTGAAATTCTACTGCCTCTGAGGTTGTTCCCCCCATCCAAAGTTTAGGTGATTTCTCCACCCCTGATTAAAGGACTTGGAATATGCATCATTATTGAGGTTTCTAGGAGTATTCCTCATAAAATTAATATGTTCATGAAGGAATTGAGCTTAATCATAAGTCTCACCTTGGGTGAAGCCACCACTCATGTTATAAGAAACATCTTGAGGAGTATTTTAAGTATTAACAGCTGTAGCTTGCATCCCACTCAAGTGTTGAGTAATAAGACTTATTTGTTGATACAAAGCTTGTTCTAAGCACGAAGAGCTTCTACGGCATCCACTTCCATAATTCCTCTCTTTACTATAGTCCTCTCAGAAGAGTATAAATATTTGTTGTTAGCAAGCATCTCAATAAGCTTGCTGGCCTCCTCAAGTGTCTTTTTCATGTTTAAGGAGCCACCTGCAGAATTATCAAGAGATATCTTGCCATGTCAGAGAGTCCTTTATAGAAGATGTCTACCTTGACCCAATCTGAGGGCGTTTCCTGAGCATCAGCTTGTACCTCTCCCAAGCATCATAGAGGGACTCACTCTCTCCTTGCCTAAAGGTCTGAACATATGTCCTCAGCTTAGTCAATCTCTGTGGGAGAAAAAACTCGTTCAGAAACTTGTTGAACACCTTGTCCCAAGTATCCAAGCTCTCTTTGGGCTAAGTATCAAGCCACTGTTTGGCTCTATCCCTCACAGCAAATGGAAAGAGCCTTAGCTTATAGATTTCAGGATTCACTCCATTAGTACACAATATCACAGATATGCAGGAAGTTTGAGATGAATAGATTAGGATCTTCCTGCGGGAGTCGATGAAACTGGTAAGTTTGTTGCACAAAACTGATCAACTGTGACTTAAACTCAAAATTGTCTGCTCCAATGGGAGGCATAGCAATACTGCGTCCATAAAGGTCAGGAATGGGGGTGGTGTATGAACTGAGGGTCCTTCTGGATTGCTCATTACCATTCGGGTCCATAGTGAACTCTCCTTGTTCCTACACACAAAAATAGAAAACCAAAGAAAATGGGAGTCTCTATGTCAAAGTATAGAGAGCTCCCAGTGAGATATCCTAAAGAGTAATAATTAAAATAAATTAAAGCAAGCAATTAAACACTAAATTTTTTTAAAATAACAAGAAAAATATACTAATAATTCGAAAACTAAGAGGTCAAGATACAAAAATTTTGAAAATAAAAAGGAAAAAGAATGCTGAAGGGACACCAAACATAAAACCAGAAATTCAAAGAAAATAAATAGAGCAAAATTAAAAAATTAAGGGAAAATAAATAAAAATAAAAATTAAAAATTAAAAGGAAACGTAAATAAACAAAACTAATAAGAAAAAATACCTAATCTAAGCAACCAAAAAATTAGTAGTTGTCAATCACAAATAATCTCCGGCAATGGCGCCAAAAACTTGATGTGAATTTTTGGAATATCCACAACTTAATCGGCAAGTGCACTGGGTCATCCAAGTAATACCACAGGTGAGTGAGGGTCGATCCCACGAGGATTGTCGGACTGAGCAAGCAATGGTTATCCTATTGTTGTTGTAAATGCATAAAAATAATAAACAATTAAGAAAAGCAATAAACAGTTTGGTGTGAGATCAATAAAGGAAAACAGTTAAGGTCTTGGAGATGTTTACTTTTTCTGGATTAAAATGTCTTACCAATTGTTTTAACAATGAATGATTCATTCTATGTCAAAGCATAAGTGTCTAAACCCTAATCTCTCAGTGATTTAGCCTCCTCAAACCTTCATCAACTACCACTCTCATGGTCACTTAACTCAGATTAGAGGGTGAAGTTCAGAAAACTAGTTTATATCACGAAGGCCCTAACCACCCCCAAACCAGCTGAATAGATGTTGCTTATCCCCATTGGTTTGTGTAATTAGCCGTCTAAGACGAGTGCTTTCAAGCTATAATTCAAGCGAGATAACTCTCTCGAAAATCACAAGAACTCATGTAGAAAAGGGTCATACTCTCGTTTCACCCAGTTCATAAGATTAAGAACAAAATTAATCCTTAGAATTGAATCAAACATAAATTAAAATAGAAGAATAATAATCTTAATTCATGAAAATAAATGGAGCTCCTAACCTTAACTAGGAGGTTTAGTTGCACATAACTTACAGAGAAAACAAGATTAAAAAAAGTGCAGATACAAGTGATCTTTTCCTTTAAACACTAACCTAATAATAAATTCTAAACCTAAAAGATATTATTTGTAAATAAAAATTACAAAAAAAAAATAAAATAAAACTATTAAGTGCTAAATCCACTTAAAGGGCCCACATGAGTGTGAATTTGGGTAGTTGCTGGCGTTTAACGCCAGTTTGGACGTTAAACGCCCAAAGAGGAGTGTCAACATTGGGATTATGGCTCCCCTGCTGGTGCTAAATGCCAATTTAGGTGTTTAGCACCCTGGGGGGAGTTCTGGTGCTGGTTCTGTCCTTGTTGGGCGCTAAACTCCAGGTTTAGCATTTAGCACCAGATTTGGCAGTGATTCCAGAAGAAAAGCATAGACTGTTATATATCGTTGCAAAGAACTGGAAGTTAGCTTTCCAAAGTCATTAGAACTGTATCAATTAAATCTTTTTAACTCAAGTTATACTCGTTAGAATGGAAGGAATTTAAGGTTGATAGCATCTACTTTCTTCCTTTGTTTTTGCATAAAACTCTATCAAATTTGCCCGAATTTTGCCTAACATTATAAAAACACCAAAACAACTCAAAATAGCATCCAAAGAGAATTTTTGCACTAAAATATAATAAAACTTAATAAAATATAATAAAAAACAACTAGAAAATGTTAGGAAAAGGGTATAAGATGCTCACACATCAACATGCAGAGCATTTTTTGGATTACTTCGAAGAGAGTCGTAATTCCTGAGGTGAAATTTGAACTAAAATCGGACGAGTACCCGAAAATTTGATTCTAAATTGAGAGGTGGGGTTGGCAGTTTCTTTGTAACACACACATTGATGTTGGGCAACTGATGGTAAAAAGGTTTTATGGCACTACATGGATCACTTATAAGGATGTCCATGGAGTAAATGAGAAAAATCATCAGAGCTTTGTAAGAAGGAAAGTCCTTGATTTCAGTCCAAGGTGTGTCCAACAAGCCTTCCAATTGCCACCCCCGAGCACACCAATAATAGCTACAGTGAGAGGAAGAGCAGAGACAGGAGGTATGATCAAGTGCTTGCAGAAATTTGCCTCCCGGAATCTCAATGGAGAATGGCTTCGAATGGTAGACCGAACCAACTAAAGAGTAGCGACCTCATTCCACTAGCAAGGGGATGGTTAGATTTTATCCGAAGGTCTATCCTTCCGACTAAAAACCGATCGGCGTGCACTGTGGACTGAGCCATACTGATCCACTGTATCATGAAAGGAGAGTATGTGGGGTTACATGACATAATTTCACATTAGATATACAGTATTGCCTCCAATCCCTCTTCAAATGCCAAGTTAGCATTTCCGCATCTCATTTACCATCTCTCTGACACTACTAAAGTGAAAGTGGAGAATAATTTTCCTATTTCGGTTAAGAGGTCAATCTCCAAGAAGACTATGGAGTATGTGAGGAAATATGAAAGAGTTCAAAGAAGAGATCAGGCCGAGGAGGAGGCTTAGTAGGACCAGCCTCCCATACCTCAAGGGCAATACTTCCCAACTCAGGAGTACTGGTAGTAGCTAACATCCTCTCTTGAGCAGATGAAGATGAACTAGGACAGTCACGACATCCTTCTTCATCAGATCATGGCTGAATAAGAAATCCAATGCCATGAGCTTCTTCAAATAAGACAATATATAGGGCGACTAAGAGGACAATATGGAGCACGGCCTGAAGAGAGAGATACCTATCATGATGGCTAAGGTTGTTCAGTTCCTTTTCCAATTTCTATTTCCCTTCTTCTAATATTATGTTAATTTCCTATTTTTCTATTTGATTTATATGTCCTTTGCATGAGTCTTAGTAATTCCTAGTCTTCCTAGCTTAGTTTAATTAAGTTTCAATTCAGGAATGTCTCATGTATCACTATCTGAGCTTGAATTCAAAAACAAAAAAGAAAAGAGAAGCAAGAGAAAAGTGGTGTAATGCATGATCAGTTGAGTTTAAATTTACAATTGTCTTGTCAAATGTCGATGTATTTATCTGTAATTTTGAATGCATGAAAAAGAACAGTGCATGCTTGATCTTAGAATAAAGGACGTTAATTCAAGAAGAACAGGAATTTAGAGAAGTATTATGAATTCTCTAAATTACACAAGAAATTGATCCATGAAACAAAAGAAATAACAAGAAAATGAAAATAAAAGCAAGGCCCAAGACTCTGAGCATCAATGGCTAGAAAGGTTAAAATTGATTAAAGCTCAAAGAGTTGTTCTCCTAGCCATGTGGTTGTGGTATGCATGTGTCAAGAAATTCTTCAGACAGAATACTTAAGAGTCAAAGCCAAGTGCAATCAAAGAGTATGCCAAAGGCTCTGAGCACCACTAACTAAGAAAATTCAATAGAAAATCAAGAACTTAAAGAGTTCCTGATTATGTGCTTGTGGTATTTCTGTGTCAAGGAAAGCTTGAGAAAAAATATTTAGCGTCACGGCTAGGCTCAAGGGACAAAGCACCAAATAAAAGAAATGGTGTGTTCAAGGATTCATTGGAAGTTAAAAGAGGAAGAATTCATAATATTATCCAGATTTCAATTCTGAATGACTTTGGCATTCCTAAATTCCCAAGGGACAATGAGGTGTCAAAAATATTCAGGACCACAGTGTTGTTGACCCCATTCAAAAGGCCGACAGGAGCTTGATTGAAACCTCAGCTCTTAGACAAACTCGCATCTCAGGTTTCTCTTATTTAAGTTGTATGAGGGCAAGAAACAATTCAAGTTTAGTGTTGTGATGCGTGAGCATCTTTTTTATCTTTCCTTAGTGATTTACATGCGAATTTGTTGAATTATTTTAAGATTTTGGTGTTTTAAGCAACCATGAATGCTACTTTGAGTTGTTTTGCAATTTGATTTGTTACAGATAGCATTTGAGTGAGTTTGGCAGAGTTCAAAAAGAAGAAAAGCTTCAAATTCAAGGCTGCCAGGGTGGCGCGAAATGCCACCTCATCGACGTTTGGCGCCAGAACACAGAAAGCTCACTTTTGCCTCTGCCATGGTGGCGACAAATTTCACGACCCGGAGTTTGGCACCAGGGACCTCGTAAAGCGTGAAAAATTGCTGCCCAGGTGGCACCAAACACCACCAGCCCACATTTGGCGCTAGTAGTGCAAACCAAAGTGGTTCCCACATGAATCAGTGATGAGAGAACTTTTGCGTGGTCTAGAATTCAAAATAAATTCCCGTTGCAAGTATAGCTTCTAAATTAACAAAAGTCCTTTCATACAAACGTTTTGGTTGTCACAAGTAACAAATCCCTTTTTAAAATTGATAACCGAGTATTTAAACCTCGGGTCGTCTTCTCAAGGAATTGTAGGGAGGTATGTTCTTATTATTGGTTATGAGTTTGTAAATTGGGGTTTTGGAGTTTGGACAATGGGCACAGGTATATTTAAATGACAAGTAAAATAAATTAACAATAATTAAATCTCTTGGCAAGGTATGAAGAACTAGAAGTCCTATCCTAGTTATCCTTATCAATTATGATGTGAATTGGATTTTTCTCCCACTTTGTTAACCTCTAACTATGAAGGTAAGTTAAGTGGATGAATTAACTCGAATCCTCAAGTCCCAGTCTTTCCTTGGGAAAAGTTGGAGTTATTGGATATCGAATTAATTCTTGAAGAATTCCAATTTTCAATCAACAATGAGTTTGATAACTCAAGAGTCACCAATTATTTAACCAAAGCCAAAAGGGAAAATATCTAAATTAAATTACAAGCATTCATATAAATAAAACAATCCTAAACTGAAATACCTCAAATAACATTAATTAAGAAAATCAATCCAAACATAAAGAGTTCATAAACTAAATTGGGAAAATATATAAAAGGAATATTGAACCTGTGATTGAAGAAGATGAAATCCTAATCCTAAGAGAGAGGAGAGAACCTCTCTTTCTAAAAACTACATCTAAAACTAAAATTATGAATTATGAAAGCATGATTATGAATGGATGCATTCCCCCACTTTATAGCCTCTAATCTGTGTGTTCTGAGCTAAAAACTGGGTCAAAAGCAGCCCAGAAATCGCCCCCTGTGATTTTTGTTACGTTTAGGTCGCGGGCAAGTGACGCGGAGGCGTCGTCCACGCGGCCACGCGGATTGAGGTTCGCAAATGCGAGACAGACATGTCATTCACGCGTTTGCGTCGCCTAACTTCGGGGCATCTATAGCAAATTATATATCAAATTGAAGCCCCAGACGTTAGCTTTCCAACGCAACTAGAAACGCATTGTTTGGACCTCTGTAGCTAAAGTTATAGCGGTTTGAGTACAAAGAGGTCAGGCTGGAGAGCTTAACAACTTCTTCAACTCCTTGTATTCCTTCTACTTTTGCATGCTTCCTTTCCATCCTCCAAGCCATTCCTGCCCTATAATATCCAAAAACACTTAACACACATATCAAGGCATCCAATGGTAATAAGAGAGGATTAATAATAAGCAAATATAAGATCAAAGAAGCATGTTTTCAATCATAGCACAAAATCAGTAAGGAAAATATAAAACATGCGAATTGTATGAATAAGTGAGTAAAGAGTTGATAAAAACCACTCAATTGAGCATAAGATAAACCATAAAATAGTGGTTTATCAACCTCACCACACTTAAACAATAGCTTGTCCTCATGCTAAGCTCAAGAGAAACTATAAAGAGATGAAGAGGAATGATAGAATGTATGAGATGCAACCTATGAATGCAACTAAATGCAAAATGTTTCTACCTACTTGGTTAAAAATAAATAAGTTCTCTAAGACAAACATAAATCAGATTTCACTAATTCAAATCATACAGTGAAAACAAGTAAA
>NC_029774.3:84349551-84360952 GCF_000817695.3 Arachis duranensis | reverse complement strand
TAGGTATATGGAGATGCTATGTTCCTTCTGAATCTCTGCTTTCCTACTGCATCCATTCAATCCTTCTTATTCCTTTCCATGACAAGCTGTATGTAGGGCATCACCGTTGTCAATGGCTACATCCCATCCTCTCAGTGAAAAAGGTCCAAATGCTCTGTCACAGCACGGCTAATCATCTGTCGGTTCTCAATCAGGTTGGAATAGAATCCAGTGATTCTTTTGCGTCTGTCACTAACGCCCACCTTTAGAAGTTTGAAGCTCGTCACAGTCATTCAATCCTGAAATCCTACTCGGAATACCACATACAAGGTTAGACTTTTTGGATTCCCATGAATGCCGCCATCAATTCTAGCTTATACCACGAAGATTCTGATTAAGGAATCCAAGAGATATGCGCTCGGTCTAAGGTAGAACGGAAGTGGTTGTCAGTCACGCGCGTTCATAGGTGAGAATGATGATAAGTGTCATGGATCATCACATTCATCAAGTTGAAGTGCAACGAATATCTTAGAACAAGAATAAATCGAATTGGATTGAAGATAGTAGTAATTGCATTGAAACTTGAGGTACAGTAGAGCTCCACACCCTTAATCTTTGGTGTGTAGAAATTCCACCGTTGAAAATATATAAGTGATGAAGGTTTAGGCATGGCCGAGAGGCCAGCCCCCAAAATGTGATCACCGGATCAAAATACAATCCAGGATGAAAATATAATAGTAAAAAGTCCTATTTATACTAGACTAGCTACTAGGGTTTACAGAAGTAAGTAATTGATGCAGAAATCCACTTTCGGGGCCCACTTGGTGTGTGCTTGGGCTGAGCTTGATCTTTACACGAGCTGAGGCTTATCTTGGAGTTGAACGCCAAGTTGTAACGTGTTTTTGGCGTTCAACTCTGGTTCGTGACGTGTCTCTGGCGTTTGACTCCAGGATGCAGTATGGAACTGGCGTTAAGCGCCAGTTTACGTCATCTAATCTCGATTAAAGTATGGACTATTATATATTTCTGGAAAGCTCTGGATGTCTACTTTCCAATGCCATTAAGGGCGCTCCATTTGGAGTTCTGTAGCTCCAGAAAATTCATTTCGAGTGTAGGGAGATCAGACTCCAATAGCATCAGCAGTCCTTTGTCAACCTTCTATCAGAGTTTTGCTCAGGTCCCTCAATTTCATCCAGAATTTACCTGAAATCACAGAAAAACACACAAACTCATAGTAAAGTCCAAAAATGTGAATTTAGCATAAAAACTAATGAAAACATCCCTAAAAGTAACTAGATCATACTAAAAACTACCTAAAAACAATGCCAAAAAGCGTATAAATTATCCACTCATAGCTTTAAGACATAGTTACTAACTACTAATGATCATGAAGTAAAGACACAAAACATAGATAAACATATAACATAAAAACTGAAAAGCAGAGAAAATAAGAACAAGGAATGAGTCCACCTTAGTGAGGGTGGCACCTTCTTGAAGGACCAATGGTGCTCTTTGAGCTCCTCTATGTTTCTTCCTTGCTTCTGTTGCACGATCCCTAGTGATTTTGTTGCTCCTATCCTTAGTTGCTCCCAATAATTATGTGGAGGAAAATTTATCCCCTGAGGTATCTCAGGGATCTCTTGATTTGTAGTCAAATGTTCTACCACTGAGATATAGACCCTTTAGATGAATCTCTCCATCTCCTATGACTCGGAGGTGGAAGCTTTTGTCTTCCCTTTCCTCTTCTTTTTTTCTTTTTTTTTTGAGGTTTCTCTGGCCTTAGGTGCCATTAATGGTTATGGAAAAACAAAAAGCTATGCTTTTACCACACCAAACTTAAAATATTGCTCGCCCTCGAGCAAAAGAAGAAAGAATAGAAGAAGAAGAAGATATGGAGGAGATGGAGGGATGTGAGTATTCGGCTATACGGGTGGGATTGGATGGGAAAGAGATTTTGAATTTTGAAGGTAAGTGGGGTGTATGGGGAAGAGTGGATGGATGTGAGTGGTTAGTGGAAAACAGAAGGGATGACCGTGAATGGAGAGGGAGAGGGTGAGGTAGGTGGGGATCCTGTGGGGTCCACAGATCTTGAGATGATCCTGTGGGGTCCACAGATCCTGAGGTGTCAAGGATTTACATCCCTGCACCAATTAGGCATGTACAATGCCTTTGCATGCAATTTTGGCATTTAAACGCCGAGGTGATGCATGTTCTGGGCGTTCAACGCCCATCTGCAGCATGTTTTTGGCGTTGAACGCCAGTTCCATGTTTGTTTCTGGCGTTCAACGCCAGCTCCATGCTCTGTTCTGGCGTTGAACGCCAGCCAGATGCTCCTTACTGGTGTTTAAACGCCAGTAGGTCCTTCCTCCAGGGTGTGATTTTTCTTCTGCTGTTTTTTATTCTGTTTTTAATTTTTGTATTTTTTTCGTGACTCCACATGATCATGAACCTAATAAAACATAAAATAACAGTGAAAATAAAATAAAATTAGATAAATAAAAATTGGGTTGTCTCCCAATAAGCACTTCTTTAATGTCAATAGCTTGACAGTGGGCTCTCATGGAGCCACACAGGTGATCAGGTCAATGTTGTATAGTCCCAACACCAAACATAGAGTTTGGTTGTGGGGATTCAACACCAAACTTAGAGTTTGGTTGTGGCCTCCCAACACCAAACTTAGAGTTTGACTGTGGGGGCTCTGTTTGACTCTGTACTGAGAGAAGCTTTTCATGCTTCCTCTCATTACCAAATAACTTGGCATTTAGCTTCATGATGGCTCCTAGATATTGAGCAACTTGCTCTTCAGTTACATCTTCATCCTCTTCAGAGGAAGAATAGTTCTCAGAGCTCATGAATGGTAAAAGGAGGTTCAATGGAATCTCTATGGTCTCTATATGAGCCTTAGATTCCTTTAGGTCCTCAATAGGGAACTCCTTTTTGCTTGAGAGACGTCCCATGAGGTCTTCTTCCTTAGGATTTACGTCCTCTTCTTCCTCCTTGCATTTGGCCATATTGACTATATCAATGGCCTTGCACTCTCTCTTTGGATTCTCTTCTGTATTGCTTGGGAGAGTACTAGGAGGAGTTTTAGTGACTTTCTTACTCAGCTGGCCCGCTTGTACCTCCAAATTTCTAATGGAGGACCTTGTTTCATTCATGAAACTTAAAGTGGCCTTAGACAGATCAGAGACTAAATTTGCTAAGTTAGAGGTATTCTGTTCATAATTCTCTGTCTGTTGCTGAGAAGATGATGGATAAGGCTTGATATTGCTGAGCCTATTTCTTCCACCATTATTAAAGTCTTGTTAAGGCTTTTGTTGATCCTTTCATGAGAAATTTGGATGATTTCTCCATGATAAATTATAGGTGTTTCCATAAGGTTTACCCATATAATTTACCTATGCCATTGCAGGGTTTTCAGGATCATAAGCTTCTTCTTCAGAAGATGCCTCTTTAATGCTGTTGGATGTATTTTGCCATCCATTCAGACTTTGAGAAATCATGTTGACTTGCTGAGTCAACATTTTGTTCTGAGTCAATATGGCATTCAGAGCATCAATTTCAAGAACTCCCTTCCTTTGAGGCGTCCCATTATTCACGGAATTCCTCTCAGAAGTGTACATAAACTGGTTATTTGCAACCATGTCAATAAGTTCCTGAGCTTCTGTAGGCATTTTCTTTAGGTGAATGGATCCACTTGCAGAATGGTCCAGTGACATCTTAGCGAACTCAGACAGACCATAATAGAATATATCCAGAATGGTCCATTCTGAAAGCATGTCAAAAGGACACCTTTTGGTCATCTGCTTGTATCTTTCCCAAGCTTCATAGAGGGATTCACCATCTTTTTGTTTGAATGTCTGAACATCCAATCTAAGCTTGCTCAGCTTTTGAGGAGGAAACAATTTAGCCAAGAAGGTCGTGACCAGCTTATCCCAAGAGTCTAGGCTATCCTTAGGTTGTGAATCCAACCATGTTCTAGCTTTGTCTCTTACAGCAAAAGGGAAAAGCATGAACTTGTAGACTTCAGGATCTACTCTATTCATCTTTACAGTCTCACAGATCTGCAAGAACTCAGTTAAAAACTGATAGGGATCTTCTGATGGAAGTCCATGAAACTTTCAGTTTTGTTGCATTAGAGCAACTAGTTGAGGTTTCAACTCAAAATTGTTTGCTCCAATGGCAAGAATTGAGATGCTTCTTCCATCAAACTTGGAAGTAGGTGTAGTATAATCACCAAGCATCCTTCTTGCATTATTGTTGTTGGGTTTGACTGCCATCTCCTTTTCTTGTTAGAAAATTTTAGCAAGGTTGTCTCTGGATTGTTGTAATTTAGCTTCTCTTAGTTTCCTCTTCAGAGTCCTTTCAGGTTTTGGATCAGCTTCAACAAGAATGCCTTTTTCCTTATTCCTGCTCATATGAAAGAGAAGAGAACAGAAAAAGAAGAGGGCTCCTCTATGTCACAATAAAGAGGTTCCTTATTATTAGTAGAAGAAGAAGGGAAGAAAGAAAGGAGAATCCAAACAGAAGGGTAATGATAGAGGTAGTGATTTGAGATGAAGAGAAGTAAAGAGAGGTGTTACTAAATAAATAAATAAATAGAAGAAGATGAGAGAGAGAGAATTCGAAAATTAATTTTGAAAAGTAGTTAATGATTTTCGAAAATTAAAGGTGAAATAGAATTAAAATTAAAATTTAAAACAATTAGTTAATTAAAAAGAATTTTTGAAAAAGAGATGAGATATTTTCGAAAATTAGAGAGAGAAAAGTTGTTACGTGGTTTTTGAAAAAGATAAGAAACAAACAAAAAGTCAAATAGTTAGTTGAAAAAGATTTGAAAATCAAATTTGAAAAGATAAGAAGATAAGAAGATAAGATAAGATATTTTAAAATCAAATTTTTGAAAAAGATAAAATTTTGAAAAAGATATGATATAAAAGATAATATAAGATAGATTTAATTTTTAAAATGAAAATTAATTACTTAACTAACAAGAAACTAAAAGATATGATTCTAGAATTTAAAGATTGAACCTTTCTTAACAAGAAAGTAACAAACTTCAAATTTTTGAATCAATCACATCAATTGTTAGCATAATTTTCGAAAATTTGAAATAAAATTAAGAAAAAGATTTTGAAAATAATTTTAAAATTTTCAAAATTAATAAGATAAAAATGAAAAAGATTTGATTTTTTTTGAAAAAGTTTTGAAAAGATAGGATTTTTAAAATTGAAAATTTGACTTGACTTGTAAGAAACAACTAATTTTAAAAAATTTTGACTAAGTCAACTCAAATTTTCAAAAATTAGGAGAGAAAAAAGGAAAAGATATTTTTTATTTTTGAATTTTTAATGAAGAGAGAGAAAAACACAAATATGACCCAAAACATGAAAATTTTGGATCAAAACACATGATGCATGCAAGACCACTACGAATGTCAAGATGAACACCAAGAACACTTTGAAGATCATGATGAACATCAAGAACATATTTTTGAAAAATTTTTTATGCAAAGAAAACATGCAAGACACCAAACTTAGAATTCTTTAATGCATGGACACTATGAATGCAAAAATGCATATGAAAAACAACATACAACACAAAACAAGAAAACATCAAGAACAAACAAGAAGACTTGTCAAGAACAACCTGAAGATCATGAAGAACACCATGAATGCATGAATTTTCGAAAAATGCAAGAAAATTTTTTAAAGCATGCAATTGACACCAAACTTAAAAATTGACTCAAGACTCAAATAAGAAACACAAAATATTTTTGGTTTTTATGATTTTATGATTTTTTTTGTATTTTTATTATTTTGTTTCGAAAATTATATTTTTGAAAAACGAAAATAAAGAAAAAATTTTTGAAAGATTTCTGAAAACTTTTTTTGAAAGGAAAATAAAAAGAAAATTTCCTAATCTGAGCAACAAGATGAACCGTCAGTTGTCCATACTCGAACAATTTCCGGCAACGGCGCCAAAAACATGGTGGACGAAATTATGATCATCAATAATGGCTCTTTAGTATGTGCATCTATTAACTCAGCACTTTCTTTCCACAACTTCGCTCAACTAACCAGCAAGTGCACTGGGTCGTCCAAGTAATAAACCGTGAGTAAGGGTCGATCCCACAGAGATTGTTAGTATGAAGCAAGCTATGGTCACCTTGTAAATCTCAGTCAGGTGGATAATTATTGATTATGGAATTTCGAAAATCAAATAATAGTAAATAAACATAAAATAAAGATAAAGTTACTCATGTAATTCAATGGTGGGAATTTCAGATAGGTATATGGAGATGCTATGTTCCTTCTGAATCTCTGCTTTCCTACTGCATCCATTCAATCCTTCTTATTCCTTTCCATGGAAAGCTGTATGTAGGGCATCACTGTTGTCAATGGCTACATCCCATCCTCTCAGTGAAAAAGGTCCAAATGCTCCGTCACAGCACGGCTAATCATCTGTCGGTTCTCAATCAGGTTGGAATAGAATCCAGTGATTCTTTTGCGTCTGTCACTAACGCCCAGCCTTCAGGAGTTTGAAGCTCGTCACAGTCATTCAATCCCAGAATCCTACTTGGAATACCACAGACAAGGTTAGACTTTCTGGATTCCCATGAATGCCGCCATCAATTCTAGCTTATACCACGAAGATTCTGATTAAGGAATCCAAGAGATATGCGCTCGGTCTAAGGTAGAACGGAAGTGGTTGTCAGTCACGCACGTTCATAGGTGAGAATGATGATGAGTGTCATGGATCATCACATTCATCAAGTTGAAGTGCAACGAATATCTTAGAACAGGAATAAATCGAATTGGATAGAAGATAGTAGTAATTGCATTGAAACTTGAGGTACAGTAGAGCTCCACACCCTTAATCTTTGGTGTGTAGAAACTCCACCGTTGAAAATACATAAGTGATGAAGGTTCAGGCATGGCCGAGAGGCCAGCCCCCAAAATGTGATCACCGGACCAAAATACAATCCAGGATGAAAATATAATAGTAAAAAGTCCTATTTATACTAGACTAGCTACTAGGGTTTACAGAAGTAAGTAATTGATGTAGAAATCCACTTTTGGGGCCCACTTGGTGTGTGCTTGGGCTGAGCTTGATCTTTATACGAGCTGAGGCTTATCTTGGAGTTGAACGCCAAGTTGTAACGTGTTTTTGGCGTTCAACTCTGGTTTGTGACGTGTTTCTGGCGTTTGACTCCAGGATGCAGCATGGAACTGGCATTGAGCACCAGTTTACGTCATCTAATCTCGAATAAAGTATGGACTATTATATATTCCTGGAAAGCTCTGGATGTCTGCTTTCCAACACCGTTGAGATCGCGCCATTTGGAGTTCTATAGCTCCAGAAAATCCATTTCGAGTGCAGAGAGGTCAGAATCCAACAGCATCAGCAGTCCTTTGTCAGCCTTCTATCAGAGTTTTGCTCAGGTCCCTCAACTTCAGCCAGAATTTACCTGAAATCACAGAAAAATACACAAACTCATATTAAAGTCCAGAAATGTGAATTTAGCATAAAAACTAATGAAAACATCCCTAAAAGTAACTAGATCATACTAAAAATACCTAAAAACAATGCCAAAAAGCGTATAAATTATCCGCTCATCAAAAGCTTCTTTACCTATTCTCCCATATTTTTCCCACTTTTGATGTTACATGCTCATGCATTAGTTTTAATTTTGTCCCATGTGCATTGCTTTATTTTGCATTTGGGAAATTCTTTTGTATCCCCTTTATTCAAATACTCAATTATATTTTTTTTAATGCACATGGTAATTCAATTATTTTGATTTCACATGAGCATGCTTCCCAAAAATTTTATTTTAAATTATTTCATTCTTTTCAACTTCCCACCCTTTGTTTTTATCATCCATGTTCCCAATAGGTTTCCCACACTTAAACAATTACACAATTTTTATCTTAAGCTAACCAAGGATTCAATTTGGGATTTTAAATTTATTTTTCTCCTTAAGGTTAGTGTTGTGGTTTATAGAATAAGAGGGAATTAAAGGCTCAAGGGGGCTAACAAGGGTGATGTAAAAGGTAGGCTAATTTTGGGATAAGTGAGCTAGAATCAAACAATGGCCTCAATCATATGCAAGCATGTAAATATATTAAATATTGGACATATAGAATGGAACAAACCAAAGATTATAATTATAGAGAAGAAAACACACAAGAATAAAAATTTATGGTTAAATAATGTAACCATGTAAATAAGCTCAAAATCTCATAGGTTGTGTGTTCTTTGGCTCAAAAACCATGTTCCAAATACAGCTTCAAACAAATTTAACACAAAAATTTTCAATTTAAATTAGTGAAAATTTTCAAAAATAGGATCTTAAAAAGAAACTTGTTATTTTAACCAAGCAGTAGCTAAATGCATAAAATCAAACAAACATGCAATTAAACATGCAAATGCAATAATGAACAAACAAAGAAAATAAAACAATGGTGTTGAAAAGAAGAAAATAGCTAACCCATGGAGATCGGTATCGACCTCCCCACACTTAAAGATTACACCGTCCTCGGTGCATGCTAAGATATACAAGTGGACGGGTTGCTTCAACTGGGGCTCTTTTTGTTCCTTTCCTTGCCGGTGATTTGGGAGTAGCTTTCTCTTTACCCTTCTTGGTGGCCATCCTGAAAAGGAAAAAAGAAAGTAACTTTTAGAGCTAAGGGTTAGAGCAAGGAAGAGAGTGGGAAAGGTGGTAATCAATGCACAATAAAGAAGAATGACGTTAACACACACTCATGAGTACATGTGAAAAGTCATCAATGGAAAATAGCTAGTGCATATGATAACAAGTGAATGCAAGGTGTTTATTGGCATGCTGGCAAAGGCATGAGTAGCATAGATCAAGCATTCAATGTCCAAGTTAGATTACCAAGTCTTTCAAACTAACAACATGTTTATAATAACAATTATATTTAATTAATAAAATATAAAAAGAGTTTTGTGAAAAGCAAGCATTTATAGTAGTAGATTAAAAGAAATCTTAAAAATAGTGCACAATGCTATACGGGCGTTTTCACAAACACATAGCATGCATGGTAAATAAGCTATTTGAAAGTATTAAATTGAACATGCAAGAAACCCTTTAAAAAGTAATATATAATTGTCAAATAATCCACAAAAATATAGAAAAAACAATGACCCAAATAAAATTCCAACACCAATGAAAATAATGCAATGAATGAAAGTATGAAATTAAGTAAAAGAAAATGAAAGATAAGAAGAATGAGAAGGGAAAGAAGGGAAGAAGAAGTAAGTAAGAAAGGAGGGAGGAAAAATTAGGATTGGGAAGAAAAGATAAAATATTTTGGCATATTAGGTTAAGGTGTGCGACGCTGGCGACGCGGTCGCGTGGGTGACGCGGCCGCGAGGTGCGCAACAAGGTCAGGCGACGCAGACGCATGGGTCACGCGATCGCGTCACTTAATTTGTGCTAGTGGCGTGAGTGCAGCCTCGCATTCGCACAACTCTCTGTTTAAATTGCATTTTGCCAAAAATCTGGGTGACGCGGTCGCGTGGGTGACGCGATCGTGTGGATGGCCATTTTTGAAAGACGACGCGGTCGCATGGGGCACGCGTTCGCGTGGGAGGGCTTGGGCTTCTAGCATGAGTCCAGCCCAATTCCATCACAACTTTCGGCCATGCACCTTTTTTACGTCGATTTTCATGGCACGCGGCCGCGTGGGTGACGCGGTCGCGTGGGAGGCCAAAGTTCCACATGACGCGGTCGCGTGGGGTCAAATTATGCTAAAGGCGCGCCTCCAACCACGCTCTCGCGTGACTCTCTATTCAATTCTTTTCTTCCCAACGCACTAGTGACGCGGATGCGTCAGCGACGTTGCCGCGTCGCGTGTGTGTTTTTCCTTTCTTTTTTTTATGCAATATGCAGTGTTAATGTAGATGCTATGAAAACTTCCAGGTTCAATGAAAATAAAGTAAAATAAAAAAATAAACACATCGAAATAAAATTGAAAAAGAACGATTATACCATGGTGGGTTGTCTCCCACCTAGCACTTTTAGTTAAAGTCCTTAAGTTGGACCTTTGGTGAGCTCCCTGTTATGGTGGTTTATGGTTGTACTGATCCAAGAATCCCCACCAATGTTTGTACTTCCAGTAGCCTCCGGGGTCCCAAACTAAGCATGTAAAGCCCTTAAGAAGCTTCAAACAGATTCTTAGGCTCCCGGGGTGACAAATGTCAGAACAGATTCCAGGATCTCAAACCTTACTTTTACACCCGTTTTTGTCTCGATCTGCATTTTTCCAGCCGGGTGAAAGGTGATCTGAATTCTCACTGCAACGACCAAACAGCTTCATAGACCCATTCAGTTGAGCTTTACACCAACCTTTGCGTTTAAACTTAAAGCTTCCAACCATAATGAACCTTGCAGGATAATTCTTACCACTGGCCATCTTCTGCTTACTCTTAATGTCACAAAGAGCTCTAAGTTGACCATCCGTCTCCAGTAGCCCATATTCAAGTGAAATTAGAAAGCTAAGGGATATGAATTTTACCCACTTGAATGTTGTGAAGGATGATGGCAACTTAGGGGGGAAGTATTTTTAATGAAATTGCAAGCTCAACTCCCTTGTGCTCTTCTCTAATAATTACCACCTCTTTGCAAGCTTCTTCAATTTCAACCTCTTCCTCTTGGTAGCTGACGTTAGGATTTTTGCTAGTAAAGAATTTTATAAAAATAGTTGCATTGTAGATATAGATTCTAAACCAACAGAAATCCCTTCGTGCAAACATTTTGGTTATCACAAGTAACAAACCCCTAAATAAATTGATAACCGAAGTATTTAAACCTCGGATCTTCTTCTCAAGGAATTGCAGGGAGGTATGTTCTTATTATTGGTTATGAAGATTGTAAATCGGGGTTTTGAAGTTTGGGCAATGGGCACAGGTATATTTAAATGACAAGTAAAATAAATTAACAATAATAAAATCTCTTGGCAAGGTATAAGAATTGGAAGTCCTATTCTAGTTATCCTTATCAATTGTGATGAGAATTAGATTTTTCTCCCACTTTGTTAACCTCTAACTATGAAGGTAAGTTAAGTGGATGAATTAATTCGAATCCTCAAGTCCCAGTCTTTCCTTGGGAAAAGTTAGAGTTATTGGATCTCAAATCAATTCTTGAAGAATTCCAATTTTCAATCAAAAATGAGTTTGATAACTCAAGAGTCACCAATTAATCAACCAAAGCCAAAAGAAAAAATATCTAAATTAAATTAAAAGCATTCATGTAAATAAAGCAATCAAACTACGTCTAAACATAAATTCAAGTCATAACATAGAAAGGTTCATAAATTAAATTGGGAAGATAAGTAAAGGGAATATTAAATCTGGAATTTAGAAGAAAATTGTAAGTTGGAATAATAATAAATCC
>NC_029774.3:84347452-84347708 GCF_000817695.3 Arachis duranensis | reverse complement strand
GAACTTTGATACCTTTTTCCACTTAATTTTCGAAAAACACAAAAAAAATCAAAAAATCATAAAATCCAAAAATTTCTTGTTCGAGTCTAGTGTCTCATCTTAAGTTTGGTGTCAATTGCATGCATTCATTCATGTGTCTTAAGGATTTTCAAGTAGTTCTTGATGATTTCTTACTCTAATCTTTGAATTCTCTTGACTTGAGTATTTGTGTGTCTCATATGCATTCTCATTAGTGTCAGTAGTATACAAACTGCTG
>NC_029774.3:84345963-84347224 GCF_000817695.3 Arachis duranensis | reverse complement strand
TTTTTCAAAATCAAATCTTTTTCAAATCAAATCTTTTCAATCAAATCTTTTTCAAAATCAATTTCTTTCTATACTTGCTATCAATTAATGATTTGATTCAACATTTCAAGTATGTTGCCTTTTCTGTTGAGAAAGGTTTAATGTTTGAATCATATCTTTTCTTGTTAGTCAAGTTTTTAATTTTCAAATCAAATCTTTTTAAAATGTTTTTCAAATCATATCTTCTCAATCACATCTTTTTAAAACCAATCATATTTTCTTAACCACATCTTTTTCAAAATAGTTTTCAATCATATCTTTTTACTTTCTAATTTCAAAATCTTTTTCAAAAGTCACTTCACTTCTTTCTCAATCATGGTTTTCGAAAATCAATTAAAGTTTTTCAAAATGTTTTCAAAATCTTTTACTTAATTTTCGAAAATTACTTCTCCCCATCTCACATCCTTCTATTTATGGACTAACACTATTCCTTAATGCAAAATTCGAACTCCATCTCCTGTGATAAGTTCGAATTTTCTACTTCTGTCTTCTACTCTTTTTTTTTCCTCTGACACTTCAGGGAATCTCTATACTGTGACATAGAGGATTCCACATTTTCTTGTTCTCTTCTCTTTCTTATGAGCAGGAGCAAAGACAAAGGCATTCTTGTTGAGGCTGATCCTGAACCTGAAAGGACCTTGAAGAGAAAGCTAAGAGAAGCTAAGGCACAACTCTCTTTAGAGTACCTGACCAAATTCTCCAAAGAAGAAGAACTCATGGCAGCCGAAAACAACAACAATGCCAACAATGCAAGGAAGGTGTTGGGTGACTTTACTGCACCTACTCCTGATTTCTATGGGAGAAGCATCTCTATCCCTGCCATTGGAGCAAACAACTTTGAGCTCAAGCCTCAATTAGTTTCTCTAATGCAACAGAATTGCAAGTTCCATGGACTTCCACTGGAAGATCCTCATTAGTTTTTAGCTGAGTTCTTGCAAATCTGTGACACTGTCAAGACTAATGGGGTTGACCCTAAGGTCTACAGACTTATGCTATTCCCTTTTGCTGTAAGAGACAGAGCTAGGACATGGTTGGACTCCCGACCTAAAGAAAGCCTGGACTCTTGGGAAAAGCTAGTCAATGCCTTCTTGGCAAAGTTCTTTCCACCTCAAAAATTGAGTAAGCTTAGAGTGGAAGTCCAAACCTTCAGACAGAAGGAAGGAGAATCCCTCTATGAAGCTTGGGAAAGATACAAACAATTAATCAGAACGTGCCCCTCTGA
>NC_029774.3:84337374-84340070 GCF_000817695.3 Arachis duranensis | reverse complement strand
TGAACACCAAGTTTTTGGGGTTCATGACCGGGGATTATGAGAGTTGTGAAAAGTATTGTTCACAATTTCGCGCACCAGTCACCAATTAATCAACCAAAGCCAAAAGAGAGAAAAAATCTAAATTATTTATATCATAAATAAGAGAAATAAATATAGATCTGAAAATATCTCAAATAATATTTATTAAGAAAATCATAACATGAATGTCATTAAGCCAAATTGGCAACATATATTAAAAATAAGAGAAGTCAAAATAAAGGATTATTAAACCTGGAGCTTAGAAAAATTATAAGTTGAAATAATAATAAATCCTAAATCCTTTAAGAGGAATTCTAATCCTAAATCCTAAGAGAGAGGAGAGAACCTCTCTCTCTAAAAACTACATCTAAACTATGAAAAGTGAATTATGAGAGCATGATGAGTCTCTGCAAGTTTCCTGACTTTAATCTATGTTTCTGGGCCAAAAACTGGGTTGAAATGCGGCCCAGAATCTCTGCCAGTGACTTTTGTAATTTTGCAGATCGCGCACGTCACGCGATCGCGTCATCCATGCGGACGCGTCATTTGCGTTTTTCCCTACCACGCGTTCGCGTCGTCCACGCTTCCGCGTCACTTGTGCTTTTCCAATCCGCGCGGTCGCGTGAGCCATGCGGCTGCGTCACTGCGGATTTCTTTCTTCCGCGTGGTCGCGTCGCTGACGTGTACGCGTCACTTCTCGCTGGTCATCTCCTCAATTTCTTGTGTTCCTTCCATTTTTGCAAGCTTCCTTCCCAATCTCTCACTCATTAATGCCCTATAAAGTCTGAAACACTTAACACACAGATCAAGGCATCAAATGGTAATAAGAGAGGATTAAGATTAGCTAAATTAAGACCAAAGAAGCATGTTTTCAATCATGTAATAATTCTAATTATATGAATAAGTGGGTAAAGACCATGATAAAACCACACAATTAAACACATTGTAAACCATAAAATAGTGGTTTATCAATAGCTTTCTTCTAATCAATCTCCTATTCATTGCTTTCCAAGGGCATGGGAGGTTATGCTTCTTCTTCTTAAATCTCCATCTCTTGATCAACCTCTTCTAAGTCTTCAACTGTGATATGCCTTGGAGGTTGTACACCCTCCTCAGCATTAATTTCAAACATCTTGGAAGGGAGTTCTATGACTGGACTTTCCCATGGAGGTTCTGCATCTCCTAAATCTTTAACCACTTCTTCTCCTTCAATAATTCTGGCTTCCTCCACTTGTTCCAGTACAAAGTCATGCTCTGTACCATTCACTAGAGTTTCTAGTATCTCCTTCATGCTACGTTCTTCATTAGATTGTCCACATGAAGCCATAGGGGTTCCTTGAGTGTTCGAACGTCGGGAAGCTAATTGAATTATCGCTTGCTCCAATTGACGAATGGTTGCCTGAAATCGATCCACTGTTTCCTTGAAACGATCCTTTGTCTCTTGATGCGCTTGGCTTTCATAAATAGGATCATAGTGCTCTTGGATTGATGGATATGGAGATGGTGAATATTGAAGTGGTGGTTCTTGGGAGTAATTGGGTTGGAATTTGGGTGGTTCTATATATGGTTCATATGGCTCATAAGGTGGTTGGTATAGTGGTTGAGGGTTAAGGTCATATGGAGGTGAATGGTGGAAAGGGGCTTGTAAGTGTGGTGGTTCAAAGCTATGTTGAGAAGGGGGTTCATAGGCATATGATGGTGGTTGTTGATAATCGAAAGATTGCTCACCATAGCCATTGCCTTGATATGCATCACAGAATGGTTGTTGATAGTCCATTGGAGGTGGTTGTTGCCATGAAGGTTGATCAAATCCTTGTGGCTCCTCCCATCTTTGATTGTTCCAACCATGGTGCATGTTGTCATTATAATCTCCTCTTCCTGCAACATAATTATACCCAGACTCAAAGCTAAAAGGGTGAGAGTTCATAGTGGTGAGAGAAAATAAAAACAAAAACTAACAAAAAGAAAATATTTTGAAAAAGAGATGATTTTAAAAAAATTGAACTTTGAAAAATAAGATAAAATAAGATAAAAATTTTAAAATAAAAATCTGAAATATTTTTTTTTAAATATTTACAATAACCAATAATAAGGCACACGTTTGCAATTCCCCGGCAACGGCGCCATTTTGATGAGAGAACTTTTGCGTGGTCTAGAATTCAGAATAAATTTGCGTTGCAAGTATAGCTTCTAAACCAACAAAAGTCCTTTCATACAAACGTTTTGGTTGTCACAAGTAACAAACCCCTTTTTAAAATTGATAACCGAGTATTTAAATCTCGGGTCGTCTTCTCAAGGAATTGTAGGGAGGTATGTTCTTATTATTGGTTATGAGTTTATAAATTGGGGTTTTGGAGTTTGGGCAATGGGCACAGGTATATTTAAATGACAAGTATAATAAATTAACAATAATAAAATCTCTTGGCAAGGTATGAAGAATTGGAAGTCCTATCCTAGTTATCCTTATCAATTATGATGAGAATTGGATTTTTTTCCCACTTTGTTAACCTCTAACTATGAAGGTAAGTTAAGTGGATGAATTAATTCGAATCCTCAAGTCCCAGTCTTTCCTTGGGAAAAGTTGGAGTTATTGGATCTCGAATTAATTCTTGAAGAATTCCAATTTTCAATCAACAATGAGTTGATAACTCAAGAGTCACCAATTATTTAACCAAAGT
>NC_029774.3:84334406-84337264 GCF_000817695.3 Arachis duranensis | reverse complement strand
GAGAACCTCTCTCTCTAAAAACTACATCTAAAACTAAAATTATGAATTATGAGAGCATGATTATGAATGGATGCATTCCCCGACTTTATAGCCTCTAATCTGTGTGTTCTGGGCTAAAAACTGGGTCAAAAGCAGCCCAGAAATTGCCCCCTACGATTTTTGTTACGTTCAGGTCGCGGGCAAGTGACGCGGAGGCGTCGTCCACGCGGCCGCGCGGATTGAGGTTCGCAGATGCGACGCAGACGCGTCATTCACGTGTTCGCGTCACCTAACTTCGGGGCAGCTATGTTAAGTTATATATCAAATCGAAGCCCCAGACGTTAGCTTTCCAACGCAACTAGAACCGCGTCGTTTGGACCTCTGTAGCTAAAGTTATAGCCGTTTGAGTGCGAAGAGGTCAGACTGGACAGCTTAACAACTTCTTCAACTTCTTGTATTCCTTCCACTTTTGCATGCATCCTTTCCATCCTCCAAGCCATTCCTGACCTATAATATCTGAAAATACTTAACACACATATCAAGGCATCTAATGGTAATAAGAGAGGATTAATAATAAGCAAATATAAGATCAAAGAAGCATGTTTTCAATCATAGCACAAAATC
Source organism: Arachis duranensis (assembly GCF_000817695.3). NCBI lineage: Eukaryota > Viridiplantae > Streptophyta > Magnoliopsida > Fabales > Fabaceae > Arachis > Arachis duranensis. Next base: position 84,336,661 of record NC_029774.3, on the reverse strand, counting down.
AAGAAGGAAAATGTAAAACATGCGAATTGTATGAATAAGTGAGTAAAGAGTTGATAAAACCACTCAATTGAGCATAAGATAAACCATAAAATAGTGGTTTATCAATCAGCACTAAATCTCTTCCTCTAATTTGATTTTTTAATCAATTTTGAATTAAAAAAATATATTTTGTGGTTTTAGAATTTAAATTTTGTATCAATTAGGATTAGATAAAAAGAGAAGATATCTTGACTTAGGGCTTTTTTTTCTCATCATCCGCACTTTTACATTTTTCTCTACTAAGGTTTCTCAACACCATGAGCAACTAAACCTCTATTGTTAAGGTTAGGAGATCTGTATTTTAATAGATTAATACTATTGTCATTTCACTCTTAATCAATGTACTATGTTATATTCAAGGATTAATTTCGTTCTTCATCCTAGGGATCAGAGTATATTGAAAAATAACTCTTTTCTAATTGAATTCTTGTTGAATCTTAAAAAAGTTAAATCACTTGAATAACAGCTTGAAATTAATTCCTCACAACTCTCTAATTACCTAGATTTAATGTGATATGTGACATATAATCATCTTATCTTTAGGTACTTAGGGTTTGTGTGGCTCATAAACTAGAACTAGACTTAATCCTTTAATTTAAATTAAGTGACCAAAAAATTGGCAGATTATTAGGATAAATCAAAATAAATCAGTAACTTTATATTTGCGTATATTTAATGAGTCCCATGAAGCGAGTACCTATGTTTCCGCCCCCATTCATTTTACGTGGTGCGGGTAGTGAGATTTTACGGGTTTCCATCTATAAAAGTAAGAAACTCATGATTGATGATGGGATGACAGCAAAAAAACATATAAATAACACAACATAGGAGTCAGTTTCATGCACTAAATTCATAAAAGGAAATGTGTGAACTGTGAAATATAAATAAAGTAAGCAGAGTGGATTGATAGAAAATATAATTTTTTTTAAAAAAAATCCATATGTACATTCAATACATTAAAAAATGTATACAATTTTATTCTCTTAACCAACAATTTTATTTTAATAACCATTTTGCAATATATTTTTTTAACTTTTTAGTACTATATTTCTATTAATTTAAATAAATTTGTAGTTTTTGTAAATATAATGGATTTTGATTTTAATCCCTATAAAAGTTTTCATTATTTTAACTCCAAAAGTTATGTTTTATCATAGCATTGGCTTATTATTCTTTTTATTGAAGCATGAACTATATATTTGTTGCTAATATTTGGTTTAAATTCAATGAATGATGATTGGATTGAATGAAGCTGAGAAATTGGGATCCCAACTTCACGACCTTACCTCTCGATAGTGTCCAAGTCCCGCACAACAAGAATGTGTCTTTTTCGGGTGGTGTTAGCTTTGCCTTTGAAATTTCTTTTAGTTTATTCGATCTTTCTTATTCCTTTGTTCAATTGTTTTTTTTTTTTTTCTTCCTTTGTTCACCCTGTTCATACATTGTTATACGTTAAAAGGGTAATGCTACTGTGCTGATGGAAAAATTTTTCCTCATCTGCTGAAGAGGCGTGGCACTAAAACAAAGATGACACGTGTTAGCATTGTTTCTACATTTGTGCTGAAAAAAATTAGATGAAACCAAAATTATATTTAACAAAACCAAAATATTCCAGCAAAAATTTTAATTATTCAATAGATTTTTATCTAATTTCATAAAAAAATATAAACCCAAAAACAAAAAGAAACAGAGTAAAAATAACATTAGTCATTCATTTTGAATAAATGATTTCTTTGAAACAGGACAAATTTAAAAATGATTTCTTTGAAGCAGGGACAAATTTCAAAGAGAGCAAACATAATTTTTTTGAACAGAGTTGATGGTTTTAAGTATTTAAAGTTATTATATATTATATAATTTTATTTTTAAAATAGAGTAAATAACTATTTTAGATAAATAATTAAATTATTAAATTCAAAAGTAAGTAATAATTTTTAAATTAAAATAAATATTATTTTTAATCTTTTTTATTAAATATTTTTTTAAATTTTTAAAATTTAAACTTTTTTCCTCTTTTTAAATATTTTTTCTCTTAATGCTCATACATATTATCATATAAAAATACTTTAATATTTATAATAACAAAAAAATCTTTATAAGTACCTGCATGAAAATAAATTATTTTAAAATTTATTTATTTTTCTTATAATATTAAAATTATAACATATTAAGTAAATTCATTAAAACAATTATATTTTATATATTTTATTCAAGAA
>NC_029774.3:84320757-84334287 GCF_000817695.3 Arachis duranensis | reverse complement strand
TATATATATATAAAATAAAAATATAATTTTAAATAAAAATTTCAGTAAAAAAAAAGAGTTACTTCTTTTTATTATTAATTTAAAAGGATATTATTGTTATTTTAATTTATTATTTTATGGACCAATTCCTATATGATGGATAATATTCACAAAAAATTTAAAACGGTCAAAATTTTTCAAAACTAATAAAGCCTAACAAATATATTATCACCATTTAAAATAAATTAAACCAATATAATTAGCATTCATAATGTTGACATTTTTTATTCACACTATTTTAACATAAAACTTGTTTACAAATATAGAAAACAAGGCTATACGTGTCTTCTCTTCTCTAGTGCCACGTTTTTTCAATACATACAGAAAAATTTTCCATTCAGCACCGTAGAATCTTCCATGTTAAAAATAACGGAACGTAGCTAAAAGTGGGGCCAATTAAATATTTTCAGTGAGCGTGAATCCAACACGTGAATCCAACTGAGCTATCTCCGCATATTAATATTTATTGCATTCAATTTTAAATAAATGTGTACAAGTAAGCGGAAGGACATTATACTATTCTCACTAAAAAAAAGAGAATATATAATAACATGCAATGCACATAAACAAATAGGATATGATATGATATGATACAGAGACATATAAAATAAAAAAAAGTTTAACGGATTAGCATTTTTATTAAATTCTAGTTAATATAGATATGCGAATTTAAAAATTTTATAAAACACAGAAATTTAATATTATTGTATAAAATATAAACTATTTTTAGATAAATTATAATTATATTTTATATTTTTTTATATTAAAATATATATTATTTTAAAATTATGTCTAAACGTATCCAAAAAATATTTTTTATTAAAATACAGATAAACACAGAAAATACGCATATTCATATGAGTGTCATATTTAAAATATTTTTGACAAATAAATATAATAGTGTTCGTACTTCATAGATAATAACTAAACTATTTTTCAAATAATATGAAGTTAAAATTTTATACTAAAAAATGATAGAATCTCGTGATAAAATTGATTAAATGTTGGTTAAAAAACAAATATATAAAAAGCGATCTTGATCTTTCTTATGATGCTGTCCCAAAATAGGCAATCTTCACTTAATTATTATTATTAAAATAATACTATGAAATTAACATTTTAAAAATTATTTTATTTATCTTAATTCTAGAATTTAAATAATAAATTTTCAATCTTAAACTCTAAATCATAAATCTTAAATTTTCTAAAAAATAAAATTGTTTAGAATTAAAAAATAACTAATATTATTGACTAACTAAAAGTTAATTTTCTATATTATTATTATTTGCAGAGGCAAAACATACCTTTGCCAAATCAAGTGGACTACTACATCAAAGTGCAAGAGCAATTGAGCCAACAAATAGGAGAACCAGCACTTCAGTGTCATCTCTCCAAATCCATCTTTGTTGTTGTGATTGGAAGCAACGATCTCTTTGGTTACTTCAACTCAAAGGATCTTCAAAATAAAAGCACCCCTCAACAATACGTTGATTCCATGACTTCCTCCCTAAAACTTCAACTACAGGTAAAAAAAAAAAAAAAAATCTATTTAAATTTGATTCTAATATGTCGTCTATTTTAGCTCCCACTTTTAGTAATCCATTAATCTAATAAATAATTGATATATATATCTTAAGCTTTCTTCTTAAAAAACACTTCAATTTCTAACTCATAAAAAAATACTGAAGCAATCTTGAATGAATTTTGGTGGAAAAAAATGTAAAACTCTACAAGTTGTTGTCCTGTATGAATTTGTGAGTTTTGATTGTAGTTTCCATTAAAGAAAAATAATGTTTCGAAAATTTAAAAAATATTTATATTTAATCCTTATGTTTCATTTTTAAGAGAATTCATATGTGCTATTTTCAGAACTTACAGAAATAAAAACTGCTGCTTGTGAAATTGGTAAGTTGAATGTTGAGCTTCTATGTCTCCCAATTTCTATTGTTTGTTCCAGCTTCCAACAGACAAGACCATCTTTTTTGGTATCCTTTCCAACCTACCGAGACTGTTATTCGCATCTTTGTCGACACTTTTTGATGGACCTTCAAAATATGCATCTCCTATTACCATGAGACAGCTTGTAGATGCTTGAATTTCTTTTTTTTATTTTATATCTTAATTTGTCCTCACAATAATACAATATGCTTTTTTTTTTACTTGTGATTGTCAAGCAGCTCAAAAAGTTAGAAATGGTTGACCAAAAGGAAATAGAAGAGATAGGGCGAGGAGATTGAAATAATGATAGAGTAAAGACTAAAGAAGAAACATAGTTTACATATATGTTTAGTCTTTACAAATTTGAGTTATGTTGATTTTTTATCCTTTTTTTGTACTTTTTCTTAACAAGCCATACAGGCATATAGTAGTAGGTGATCCATTTGTTTTAAAAAGTAGGAATCATTTTAATAGTTCAAGACTTGAAGGATCATTAATGGTTAAATTTCAGTTTCATAAGACTTCACTAAAACAGAGCAGCACATTCACATCACAATTTCATTACAAGTCTTTAACGGTTGCATTGGGAAATACTTGCCAACGACACAACAGTTTTCGCCAACGTCAACGTGCCTCATATTAGACAACTGCATAAAAATCAAAGAAAGAAAGATATAAATAAACAGTGTGAATAATCTGCATGTATGCCTTAAAGTAGTGCATCAAATGCAAGCATGTCATTCTCAGAAGAATCCCAGCCATTAATAATTTTCTATTTTTCCGTGACCTAGGCACAGTGAAGATGGTTAGCATTCAACACTAACATATGATGTTTTTGATTGATCTATTTCATTTCACATTGGGTTTTGTTGTTCTTATTGGGTTATATTTGAAAAAGGAGCCTTGGAGCAACGGTTAAGTTGTTTAGGGTTTAGTGCTTCCACCAAACTCTCATAGATATAACTTATCAGATGAGCAACTACCCAAAATGATGAAGAGGACAAATAATTGTTGACATGATTATTGTTGACATGATTGGGTTAATTAAACTCCTAAATCCTCCTTCATAACTTCCTTTAAAAAAAGCATCAAATTCGAACAGTCTATAATTGTTAGGAATCAAGCAAGATTACCAAATGCTCGGATGAAAACTTGAATCTCCAAATAAACACAAAAATAAGCCATGTTACTACTTTTAAATACGAGTTTTTGTCATTGTAGTAACTTCTAAGGAGGTAGAGACTCAAACCCTATATCAAAAATCAAAGGTCAATTCTGTTGACTAGTTTGGAGCCTAAACATGCAACTACATTTTAAAACCTAAGAAGGTTTAACCGTAAGGATATATTTCTAAATGAAACTCATTCAGGTAAGGTGTTCCCAATTTTACCCGCAACCAAAATTAAGGTTTCGATGACCTCTATTATTCAAAATAAACTATCCAAACAAAGTGCACGTTTTTACGCATTGAAAAATTAGGCATCCATAAACAACACATCAAATAAACTAAAATTATGAGAAAACAAGAAAGAAAAATTGAAAAACAAGGATTATGAAATTCAAATTGTAAAAAAGAGGGCTTACTGCGACGAGTGCGCTTCTTGTAAAGGATATAAAAACCGCACTCTCTGCACTGTATAACATCACCTGGTTTCAACGTATTCTCCATACCACAATCTGCACAATGAAGAAACAAATGAAAAAAGAGAACTTCAAAAGAACAAATTGTCTTTCAGAACCCTAGAATCCAAAATCACTCATAGGCAGAAGAATTCTCGAAGAATCAAATATGAGAGATGAGAGGACAGGAGAAACAGAAACCTCCGCAGATGTAGCTAACTGGCTCAGCTTGAGGATCCATTGATGGTGAGGGTTTCTGAGTGATCGAGAGACAAGAAGATTTTAAGTTTTAGATTTCAAATTTCAGTGCAGCCAGCAAGGCAGCAACACCCTATAAAAGAGGGCAAAGAGATACATTTAGTAAGAAACCGGTCAATCTAAAGATTCAGGCTCAATGGCAACGGGTCCCATGAGGATAGGGACATGGCCCCTGCCCCGTCCCCGCAATGGGTAACGGGGACCAGTATCCGCTGGAATCAGAGTCTTCAAAGATTTTTTTTAAAAAATAATAAAAATAGGAAAAAAACAGAAAAATAAAGATAATTTCCAATTGTTATTATAAACATATTTTTTATTGTTTTCAAATACTTAAATAGTAATAAACAACAAACATCTCTACTAAATATATTTATAAAACATTAAAACAACTAAACATATTCAAAAACTTAAAAAAATAATTCTGAAGCCTTTTTTCATCCTGTGATAGTAGTGATGGTAAATTCTGACTTATTTGAATCATACCTCGAACAAAAAAACAAATCACAAGAATCATAAAATTTCAAAGAAATCACAAAATTCAAATCACATAAATCACAGAAATATAAATTGTAATGAAAAGAATCAAAACCAGGAATAATCAAAATCAGAAATAATATCATAATAAAAAAGTTCTCCAAAGTAAATTAAAATTAACAAGTTCTTCAAAGCATATTAAAATAAATCAGAACAAGTTCTTCAAAACAAATTAATATTAACAATTTTTCAAAGCAAATTAAGATAAATCAGAACAAGTTCTTCAAAGCAAAATTAAATTAACAAGTACTTCAAAGCAAATTAAAATTAATCAATACAAGTTCTTTAAAGCAAATTAACAAGTTCTTCAAAGCAAATTAAGATAAATCAAAACAAGTTCTTCAAAGCAAATTAACAAGTTCTTCAAAGCAAAATAAAATTAACAAATTCTTCAAAGTAAATTAAAATAAATCAGTACAAGTTCTGCAAAGCAAAAAAAAAATTACAGAGATAATATGATAGATGAACCCTAAAACCATAACTGAATGGATTTAAATGGTAGTTCAAAGAACTTACCGGGAGGAAGAGCAGCTGAGCTGACGGTAAAGATAGGTGACAAGACGAAGAGGCGAAAACGTGAAGACGAGAAGACGCGGAGAGGCGAAGACGCGAATAGGCAAAGATTGGCGAAGAGGCTCTGAAGCGACACTGCTGCCTCGGCTGGGTCAGGCGGCGACGAAGATGTTCTCCTTGGCTGGGTCAGCGGCAACGACGATGTTCTCCTCAGCTCGCCAGATGCGACGACGCTGTTGCAATTATGAACGGGATGACTGATAAGACTCAGGCGGGCGAGGAAAGGGTAGGAGCTTCGTGTTGGCAGTGGTGAGGGGGTAGGAGATGGCAAATGACAGTGGTGACTGGTAGTGTTGTGAGGAGAGGAAAGGAGAGGAGAGGGAGAACGGGCTTTAGAGTTCAGAGTGAGTAAGTGTGACTGATGGCTAGGGTTGGAAACATAGAATTTTCTAGGTTTTAAAAATCGGATCGGCCATCGAACAATTCTAGTTATTAGTTTATTGGTTTATAGGTCCAACAGATTTAACTGTGATCTAACCAAAAAAATCATTTTATAATAAAATAATAAATAAATTATAAATAAAAACCATAATACATATTTGTAGTCTAATACAAATTTAGTCATTTCATAAGAAAATCATCACCATCTATAGCAAAATGCAATTCCAATCACTGAATACTATTCAATAGGTCAACACTGTTCAAACAAAATGCAATTCTAATTAATTAATAAATTAACACTGCACAATTCTTACAACTGAGTAACAATACCTCTTCTACAATTAAGCTCAACTTAATCACTGAACCAAACCTTCTCAAAACATAACAATTATCAAAATTTATCACAATCTAAACTCATCTAACAAACATCTCAAAACTCTAGGCCATCAACAAACACCAACATAGGCAACAAAGATCAAAGATATCATCAAATTGAAAAATAAAATAAAACAAAATAACATTTATAAGAGCAATGGATTCAAGGTGAATCGAAGAGTTTCATCTAATATGTCTTCTCCATGAATTCTAAGATGTGAAGCTTCATATAAGCTTAAGAGTCCCTCAACATCTGTGGTAAGTTTTTCATTGAAATTTCCATGCACATACTTAAACCTTTTAAACATATCTGGGAGGTTTCATTGAATAATCACAAGGTTGAGAAGCCGTTAGAGGTGATAAATCAAGTACACAAATTAAGAAGGAGGAGTTCATTATTGCCTAAGCAAAAAGTATATAATTTAGTTTTTTTATAAAAATATTGTATTTTGAACACAAGCTAAATTTAAGCAATGACTAACTGAAACTGGGTGATAATTTAGAAGAATGCTTTACAGGAAAAAGAATTTGCCGAAAGAAAACCTACCAAATTTAGTGGCAAAAAATAACATTATATGGTGGTCAAAAAATAATAATGCTCAAGCGTACTTGGCATAATTTATCGGGCATGCTATGATTTTGTGCCCCACAGTACTTGCCTTGGTGGTTTATGAAATCACTACTTAAGAAAATGACCAAAACATGAAGATAAAAATAACAACGCTATACTGTAAAAGCTTTAAGATCTGGAAAGCGCAGCACGAATAAAAGTGGAATTGAATAGAGTAATTTGGAATTAGTGTTTTGGAGAATGAAAGAGGAAGGAAGGAGGAAATGAAGAATGAAATAGAACAACAACAATAATACTAAGAAAGAAAGAAGGAGGACCTCTTTGGAGTGATGGAGGCACTCGAGGTAGTCTGGTGCACGAAATCATAATCACACTTTTGCAATTCCGCACAACTAACCAGCAAGTGCACTGGGTCGTCCAAGTAATACCTTACGTGAGTAAGGGTCGATCCTACGGAGATTGTCGGCTTGAAGCAAGCTATGGTTATCTTGTAACTCTTAGTCAGGATATCAATAATTCTCAGGTTTAATTGTAAAAAGTAAAAGAACATGAAATAAATACTTGTTTTGTAGTAATGGAGAACAGGTTGAGGTTTTGGAGATGCTATATCTTCTGAATCTCTACTTTCCTACTGTCTTCTTCTTCATGCACGCAAGGCTCCTTCCATGGCAAGCTGTATGTTGGGTTTCACTGTTGTCAATGGCTACCTCCCCTCCTCTCAGTGAAAATGTTCAACGCGCTCTGTCACAGCACGACTATTCATCTGTCGGTTCTCGATCATGTCGGAATAGAATCCAATGATTCTTTTGCGTTTGTCACTAACGCCCCACAATCGCGAGTTTGAAGCTTGTCACAATCATTCAATCCCTGAATCCTACTCAGAATACCACAGACAAGGTTTAGACCTTCCGGATTCTCAAGAATGACCGCCAATGTGTTCTAGCTTATACCACGAAGCTTCTGATCAAAGAATCCAAGAGATATCAACTCAATCTAAGGTAGAATGGAGGTGGTTGTCAGGCACACGTTCATAGGTGAGAATGATGATGAGTGTCACAGATCATCACATTCATCAAGTTGAGGAACAAGTGATATCTTAGAATAGAAGCAAGCATGATTGAATGAAAAACAGTAGTAATTGCATTAATCCATCAAGACACAGCAGAGCTCCTCACCTCCAACCATGGGGTTTAGAGACTCATGCCGTAGAAGGTACAATATGAAACGTGTAAAGTGTCATGTGGTACAGATACAATAGCAAAAAGTCCTATTTATGGTGAACTAGTGACCTAGAGTTTACAAGAATGAGTAAATGACGTAAAAATCCACTTCTGGGGTCCACTTGGTATGTGCTTGGGCTGAGCATTGAAGCTTTCATGTGTAGAGACTTTTTCTGGAGTTAAACGCCAGCTTTTGTGCCAGTTTGGGCATTTAATTCCAACTTTTGTGCCAGTTCCGGCGTTAAACGCCGGGAATTCTGATGCTGATTTGGAATGTCGGTTTGGGCCATCAATTCTTGGGCAAAGTATGGAATATTATATATTGCTGGAAAGCCCAGGATGTCTACTTTCCAACGCAATTAAGAGTGCGTCAATTGGGCTTCCGTAGATACAGAAAATCCACTTCGAGTGCAGGGAGGTCAGAATCCAACAGCATCTGCAGTCCTTTTTCAGGCTCTGAATCAGATTTTTGCTCAGGTCCCTCAATTTCAGCCAGAAAATACCTGAAATCACAGAAAAACACACAAACTCATAGTAAAGTCCAGAAATGTGAATTTTAAATAAAAACTAATAAAAATATAATAAAAACTAACTAAAATATACTAAAAACATACTAAAAACAATGCCAAAAAGCGTAAAAATTATCCGCTCATCACAACACCAAACTTAAATTGTTGCTTGTCCCCAAGCAACTGAAAATCAAATAGGATAAAAAGAAGAGAATATACTATAGACTCCTAAATATCAATGAAACTTAGCTCCAATTAGATGAGCGGGACTAGCAGCTTTTTGGCTCCGAACAGTTTTGGCATCTCACTTTATCCTTTGAGGTTCAGAATGATTGGCATCTATAGGAACTCAGAATTCAGATAGTATTATTGATTCTCCTAGTTAAGTATGTTGATTCTTGAATACAGCTACTTTATGAGTCTTGGCCGTGGCCCAAAGCACTCTGTTTTCCAGTATTACCACCGGATACATACATGCCACAGACACATAATTGGGTGAACATTTTCAGATTGTGACTCAGCTTTGCTAGAGTCCCCAATTAGAGGTGTCCAAGGTTCTTAAGCACACTCTTTTTGCTCTGGATCACGACTTTAACCGCTCAGTCTCAAGTTTTCACTTGACACCTTCACGCCACAAGCACATAGTTAGGGACAGCTTGGTTCAGCCGCTTAGGCCAGGATTTTATTCCTGTGGGCCCTCCTATCCACTGATGCTCAAAGCCTTGGATCCTTTTTATTTTACCCTTGCCTTTTGGTTTAAAGGGCTATTGGCTTTTCTGCTTTTTTTTTTGTATTCACTGCTTTTTCTTGCTTCAAGAATCAATTTGATGATTTTTCATATCCTCAATAACATTTCTCGTTTTCCATCATTCTTTCAAGAGTCAACAATTTTAACATTCTTAAAACAACAAATTCAAAAGACATATGCATTGTTCAAGCATTCATTCAGAAAACAAAAAGTATTGTCACCACATCAAACTAAATCCTTGTGGGATTCGACCTCACTCTATTGTGAGTTTTTACTTGACGATAACCGGTGCACTTGCCGGAAGGAATTTTTGCCGATCGTGCAATTTCCTAAATCGTAGCATATCAAGTTTATGCACATCAATTCATAGGACATTTATAGCTTTAAGACATGAACTTTAAATTTTATTAATCATGGAATAAGAACAAGACTCAAAGATAATTATAAGAAAAGACTAATAATAATAGAAAAACAGAAAATTAAAAATAAAAATTTAAATGACTCTAAAATTGATTCCTAATGATAGAGGTTATCACAGAGTTAGGACTCAACAACCTTGATTTTGAGAAGTGGATGCTCCCTCAACTTGTGGTGTGTTTGACCCTTCAAGGGGATGCTCCCTCAACTTGTGGGGTATTTGACCTTTCAAGGGAGAGCTTCTGGCGCTTCAGCTCCTGTAGCTCACGCCCCTGCTTCTCTTGTTCCTTCAGCAGTTTGCAGAGCATGCAGTTTTGATTCTGCTATTCTTCATTAAGTTGTTCCATAGCTTCTTGCAGCTTGGCAACAGATGCTTCTAGGCGGGTCCAGTAGTCAATTTCAGGAAGTTCAGGGAGGAACTCCTGTGCCTTCCTTTTGATAGAGTTATCTTGCATTTGTCCTTCCATTGACTTCTTGGTGATTGGATGTTTAATTGGGATGAATTCATCTACTCCCATCCTCAGCCCAGCATCTTTACATAGCAAAGAGATTAAGCTTGGGTAAGCCAGTTTGGCTTCAGTGGAATTCTTGTTTGCAATTGTGTAAATCTCACAAGCAATCAGATGATGAACCTCCACTTCTTTTCCCAGCATAATGCAATGAATCATCACTGCTCTCTTGATAGTGACCTCAGAACGGTTACTAGTGGGCAAAATGGAATGCCCAATGAAGTCTAGCCAACTTCTTGCAACTTGTTTGAGATCTCCTCTCTTGAGTTGGTTTGGGACACCTTTTGAATTGGTTATCCACTTAGTTCTAGGGAGGCATATGTCCTCTAGAACTTGATCCAACCCCTTATCTACTCTCACTATTCTCCTATTAAAGGATTCAGGATCATCTTGTAGTTGAGGCAGTTTGAAGACCTTTCTTATTTTGTCCAGATGGAAGTAAATAGTTCTCCCTCTTACCATGGTTCTGAAGGTATGGAAAGTAGTTCCAGTCATTCTCTGCTTATCTGTCAACCACAGATTTGAGTAGAATTCCTGAACCATGTTTCTTCCAACCTTTGTTTCAGGATTGGCTAGAATTTCCCATCCTCTATTTTGAATTTGCTCTTGGACCTCCGAATATTCGTCTTCTTCCAGATCGAATTTAACTTCCGGGATCACTGACCTTAGACCCATTATTTTGTGGTAATGGTCTGCATGTTCTTTAGTTAAGAACCTCTCTTGACTCTAAAGATTCTTTGGATTATTCTCTTTCTTGCCTCTTGAATTGGTTTGTTTTCCTTTGGGAGCCATGGTCTTGATGAGCCTTAGCTTAGTGATCACGAAAAAGCACACTGGTGGACGAAATTGTGATCTTATTCATTGTAATTGGATTTTAGAAATTGGCACGAGTGGACACAACTCCGTTCAACTAACCAGCAAGTGTACTGGGTCGTCCAAGTAATAAACCTTACGTGAGTAAGGGTCGATCCCACAGAGATTGTTGGTATGAAGCAAGCTATGGTCACCTTGTAAATCTCAGTTAGGGAGATTAAAGGGTAATTGTGATTATTGGAATAAATAAATAATAAAAAGGAATAATAAAAGGGATAGAATACTTATGCAGATTCATTGGTGGGAATTTCAGATAAGTGGATGGAGATGCTGTATGGCTCAAGGACGCCTGCTCTCCTACTGCTTCTACTCAATCCTTCTTACTCCTTTCCATGGCAAGCTTTGTATAGGGGTTCACCATCAACTGTGGCTAGAAGTGGTTGTCAATCACGCGCGTTCATAAGTGAGAATGATAATGAGGGTAATCTGACTCATTACATTCATCATGTTCTTGGGTACGAATGAATATCTTGGAATAAGAATAAGAGAGATTTGAATAAAAGATAATAGAATTTCATTAATAATTGAGGTACAGCAGAGCTCCACACCCTTAATCTATGGTGTGCAGAAACTCCACCGTTGAAAATACATAAGTGAAAGAGGTTCAGGCATGGCCGAATGGCCAACCCCCCTAAAACGTGATCAATGATCTCCTAAGATGAAGAATAAAACCAAACTGAGACCAAAGATGTCTAATACAATAGATAAATGTCCTATATATACTAGACTAGCTACTAGGGTTTACATGAGTAAGTAATTGATGCATAAATCCACGTCCGGGGCCCACTTGGTGTATGCTTGGGCTGAGCTTGATCATTCCACGAGCTAAGGCATTTCTTGGCGTCAAACTTCAGGTTATGACGTGTTTTGGGCGTTCAACTCTGGATCATGACGTTTTTCTGGCGTTTAACTCCAGACAGCAGCGTGTACTTGGCGTTCAACGCCAAGTTACGTCGTCATTCTTCGAATAAAGTATGGACTATTATATATTGCTGGAAAGCCCTGGATGTCTACTTTCCAACGCCGTTGAGAGCGCGCCAATTGGATTTCTGTAGCTCCAGAAAATCCATTTTGAGTGCAGGGAGGTCAGATTCCAACAGCATCAGCAGTCCTTTTGTCAGCCTTCTTCAGAGTTTTGCTCAAATCCCTCAATTTCAGTCAGAATTTACCTGAAATCACAGAAAAACACACAAACTCATAGTAAAGTCCAGAAATGTGAATTTAACATAAAAACTAATGAAAACATCCCTAAAAGTAGCTCAAACTTACTAAAAACTATATAAAAACAATGCCAAAAAGCGTATAAATTATCCGCTCATCACACACCAAACTTAGAGGTTTGCTTGTCCTCAAGCAAAAGAAAAGAAAGAGGAGAGGGAGGAGGAGAAGCAAATTCGAATGGTGAAGAGAGGGGGATGGCCGAATGTGTATTTATAAGGGAGGGGGAGGGATTTCGAAAGTTTTGAAAGAGATTTGAGAAGATATGGAAAGAATTTGAGAAAATACTTGAGTTTTTTTTTGAAGAAGATTTGGAAAAGATTTGAAAGAGATTTGAGAAATAATTTAGAAAATTGTTGGATTTTTGAAATTTGAGGGTGAATGATGAAAGTTTGTAACATGTTTATGTAGAAAATTATGGGTCAAAACATGAAAGTGTGAAAAAATTTGAAGTGGAAAGTAAAATCTCCTTCCCCTGCCTTTCTGGCGTTAAACGCCCAGAATGGTATCCATTCTGGCGTTTAACGCCCAATTGGTGGCCATTACGGGCGTTTAACGCCCAGCCAGGCACCCTGGCTGGCGTTAAATGCCAGAAACCCCTTTATCACTGGGCGTTTTGCTGAACGCCCAGGATGCTGCACTTCTGGCGTTTAACGCTCAAAATGGTGCCTTTACTGGCGTTAAATGCCCATAATGGTATGCATTATGGCGTTTAACGCCCAAGGATGCCCCTTACTGGCGTTTTCTTGCCAGCAAGCTCCTTTTCTCTGCTTATTTCTCTGAATCCTTCTGTAACTCTGTGAATTCCTTCAATTTCAATGATCAACCTTGAAGAATATATATCAAACTTTTATAAAGCAAATAACCTGCTAATAACTGGGTTGCCTCCCAGCAAGCGCTTCTTTATTGTCTTTAGCTGGACCTTTACTGAGACTCATTCAAGCCTCAGTTTTGAGCATCCCTGCTCAAAATTACTTTCAAGATAACGTTTAATCCTTTGTCCATTAACAATGAACTTTTTATCAGAATCAATATCTTGAAGCTCAACATATCCATATGGTGACACTCCTGTAATCACATAAGGACCCCTCCACCGGGATTTTAGTTTTCCTGGAAATAGTCGGAGCCTAGAGTTGAAGAGCAGAATTTTTTGTCCTGGTTCAAAGACTCTGGATGACAACTTCTTCTCATGCCACTTTTTTGCCTTTTCCTTATAAATTTTTGCATTTTCAAAGGCACTGAGTCTGAATTCCTCTAGCTCATTTAGCTGGAGCAATCTTTTTTCACCAGCTAACTTAGCATCCAGGTTTAGGAATCTGGTTGCCCAGTAGGCTTTATGTTCCAGTTCCACGGGCAGATGACAGGCCTTGCCATACACAAGTTGGTATGGAGTGGTTCCTATAGGAGTCTTGAATGCTATTCTATATGCCCATAGAGCATCATCCAAGATCTTTGCCCAATCCTTTCTACGGGCAATTACAGTCCATTCCAGGATTATTTTTAGCTCTCTATTAGAGACTTCAGCTTGCCCATTTGTCTGTGGATGATACGGAGTTGCTACTTTGTGGCTAATTCCATATCGGACCACAACATAGTACAGTTGTTTGTTGCAGAAATGAGTGCCCCCATCACTGATTAGTACTCTGGGAACACCAAACCTGCTGAAGATGTGTTTCTGGAGGAATTTCAGCACGATCTTGGTATCATTATTGGGTGTGGCAATTGCTTCTACCCATTTAGATACATA
>NC_029774.3:84319728-84320554 GCF_000817695.3 Arachis duranensis | reverse complement strand
GTTCGCTCACTTCCGAAATGTCCCCCATACTGTGATCCATGGCAATGCCATAGGATCCTTTGTGCTTCCTCTCTAGGTACAAATCTGCGGATCATTCCGTCTGCACATCTCTTAAAGAGATATGGCTCATCCCATAGGTAGTACTTGGCATCTGAAATTAATGTTTTTCTTTGCACCCTGCTGTACTTCTGGGGTATGAACCTCACAGCTTTATAGTTTGCAATATCTGCAAACCATGGTTCTTCCTGAATGGTAAAGAGTTGCTCATCTGGAAAGGTCTCAGAGATCTCAGTAGAGGGGAAGGACTCCCCAGCTACTGGTTCTATCCGGGACAAGTGATCAACTGCCTAATTCTCTGTCCCTTTTCTGTCTCTTATTTCTATATCAAACTCTTGCAGAAGTAACACCCATCTTATGAGCCTGAGTTTTGAATCCTGCTTTGTGAGTAAATATTTAAGAGCAGCATGGTCAGTGTACACAATCACTTTTGACCCTACTAAATAGGATCTAAACTTGTCAATGGCATAAACCACTGCAAGTAACTCTTTTTCTGTGGTTGTGTAATTCTTCTGTTGTCATTTAGAACACGGCTAGCATAATAAATGACGTGCAGAAGCTTGTTGTGCCTCTGTCCTAACACTGCACCAATGGCATGGTCACTGGCATCACACATTAGTTCGAATGGTAATATCCAGTCTGGTGCAGAAATGACTGGTGCTGTGACCAGCTTGGCTTTCAGGGTCTCAAACGCCTGCAGACACTGTGTGTCAAACACAAATGGTGTGTCAGCAGCTAGCAGGTTGCTTAGAGGTTTTGCAATTTTTGA
>NC_029774.3:84318338-84319585 GCF_000817695.3 Arachis duranensis | reverse complement strand
AATTTTGTGCCCAAGGACAATTCCTTCAGTCACCATAAAGTGACATTTCTCCCAGTTTAAGACTAGGTTAGTCTCTTGGCACCTTTTCAGGACAAGTGCTAGATGATCAAGACAGGAACTGAATGAGTCTCCAAATACTGAGAAGTCATCCATGAAGACTTCCAGGAACTTCTCTACCATATCAGAGAAAATGGAGAGCATGCACCTCTGAAAGGTTGCAGGTGCATTGCATAGACCAAAAGGCATTCTTCTGTAAGCAAACACGCCAGAAGGACAGGTGAATGCTGTTTTCTCTTGATCTTGAAGGTCCACTGCAATTTGATTATAGCCTGAATAGCCATCCAAAAAGTAGTAATAATCATGACCCGCTAGTCTTTCTAGCATTTGGTCTATGAATGGTAAAGGAAAATGATCCTTTCTGGTGGCTGTATTGAGCCTTTTGTAGTCAATACACATACGCGACCCTGTAACTGTTCTTGTAGGAACCAGTTCATTCTTTCATTATGAACCACTGTCATGCCTCCCTTCTTGGGGACAACTTGGACAGAGCTCACCCAGGGGCTATCAGAAATAGGATAAATAATCTCAGCCTCTAGTAACTTAGTGACCTCTTTCTGCACCACCTCCTTCATGGCTGGATTTAGCCGCCTCTGTGGTTGAACCACTGGCTTGGCATTATCTTCCAATAGGATCTTCTGCATGCATCTTGCTGGGCTAATGCCCTTAAGATCACTTATGGACCACCCAAGAGCTGTCTTGTGTGTCCTTAGCACTTTAATTAGTGCTTCCTCTTCCTGTGAAATTAAAGCAGAGCTTATGATCATTGGAAAAGTGTCACCTTCTCCCAGAAATGCATACTTCAGGGATGGTGGTAGTGGCTTGAGCTCGGGTTTAGGAGGCTTATCCTCTTCCTGAGGAATTTTCAGAGGTTCTTTTATTTCCACTGGTTCCTCCAGGTCAGGCTGAACATCTTTAAAGATATCCTCTAGCTCTGATTTGAAACTCTCAGTGATATTGATCTCTTCCACCAAAGAGTCAATAATATCAGCACTCATGCAGTCATTTGATGTGTCTGGATGCTGCATAGCTTTGACAGTATTCAACTTGAATTCATCCTCATTGACTCTCAGGGTCACTTCCCCTTTTTGTACATCAATGAGAGTTCATCCAGTTGCTAGGAAGGGTCTTCCTAGGATGAGAGTTGCACTCTTGTGCTCCTCCATTTCCAGCACTACAATGTCAGTTGG
>NC_029774.3:84315807-84316115 GCF_000817695.3 Arachis duranensis | reverse complement strand
CAATGGCTACCTCCCATCCTCTCAGTGAAAATGTTCAACGCGCTCTGTCACAGCACGACTAATCATCTGTCGGTTCTCAATCAGGTTGGAATAGATTCTAGTGATTCTTTTGCGTCTGTCACTAATGCCCCACAATCGCGAGTTTGAAGCTCGTCACAGTCATTCAATCCCTGAATCCTACTCAGAATACCACAGACAAGATTTAGACCTTCCGGATTCTCAAGAATGACCGCCAATGTGTTCTAGCTTATACCACGAAGATTCTGATCAAAGAATCCAAGAGATATCTACTCAATCTAAGGTAGAAT
>NC_029774.3:84311997-84315682 GCF_000817695.3 Arachis duranensis | reverse complement strand
ATCTTAGAATAGAAGCAAGCGTGATTGAATGAAAAACAGTAGTAATTGCATTAATCCATCAAGACACAGCAGAGCTCCTCACCCCCAACCATGGGGTTTAGAGACTCATGCCGTAGAAGGTACAATATGAAATGTGTAAAGTGTCATGAGGTACAGATACAATAGCAAAAAGTCCTATTTATGGTGAACTAGTGACCTAGGGTTTACAAGAATGAGTAAATGACGTAAAAATCCACTTCCAGGGTCCACTTGGTGTGTGCTTGGGCTGAGCATTGAAGCTTTCATGTGTAGAGACTTTTCCTGGAGTTAAATGCCAGCTTTTGTGCCAGTTTGGGCGTTTAACTCCAACTTTTGTGCTAGTTCCGGCGTTAAACATCGGGAATTCTGAAGCTGATTTAGAACGCCGGTTTGGGCCATCAATTCTTGGGCAAAGTATGAACTATTATATATTGCTGGAAAGCCCAGGATGTCTACTTTCCAACGCAATTAAGAGCGCGCCAATTGGGCTTCTGTAGCTCCAGAAAATCCACTTCGAGTGCATGGAGGTCAGAATCTAACAGCATCTGCAGTCCTTTTTCAGCCTCTGAAACAGATTTTTGCTCAGGTCCCTCAATTTCAGCCAGAAAATACCTGAAATCACAAAAAAACACACAAACTCATAGTAAAGTCCAGAAAAGTGAATTTTAAATAAAAACTAATAAAAATATAATAAAAACTAACTAAAATATACTAAAAACATACTAAAAACAATGCCAAAAAGCGTATAAATTATCCGCTCATCATAGTCCTCGCGGAGGAGCTCGCAGTCCTTGAGCTCACGACAGCGAGACATGCATTCACTGAAGTCAATTCAGAAATCACAGAAACTGAGCATAAAAAAGAAAAAAAACAATTGAACAAGTGAAGAACAAGCGAGCATTGAGCCACTAACCTTCAAAGACGATGCTGACTGACCGTTGATTAACAAAAGACGCCGAGTTGACGACGATGCCGAGAATATGAAGATGAGGGTTGGACCGAGCTTGCCAAAGAAGAGAGGAGTGGTTACAAGGACGGACGGCGGCAGTGGCTCGACGGAGGGCGGCGGCAGTGGCTCGAAGAGAGGCTAGGGTTGGAGAAGGGGGAATCACTGATTTAGAGTTTTGCTTGAGGCTGAGAGGAATGAGAGCGAGAGGAAAGGCATCAGGCATGGTTTAGTAAGCCAAATGAACAAAAAATGATGACGTTTTTCTCGAACAGGCTGGTTTCTGATCCGATCCAACCAGCCAGTCCAACAATTTTCTATCGCTTTTAAAATTGCGGTTTTAGAAGGTTAACCAAATCATAATTACTAGACTAGTCGAATCGACCAATTCGATCCAGTTTTCAGAACCATGAGAATTTTTCAGCTCTTCACTTTGATATATATATATAGCGGTATTATTATCTTTTTATATATACGGAGATTATACTAGTCTCCACGGGGTGCAGACCTCTATCCCTACTCCCGTCCCGTATAATAAACAGGTTCCAATGGTACAAAATTCTCCCCGTATTTATCCTCCAGCGAGTAAATCTCCATGGGTACCCACTTCGCTGGGGTTTTTGCCGTTCCTAAGTTGGATTCAATTTAATTAAATTATAATCAAATAAATAATAAATATAGAGTAATTTATCTAAAGAAAATACTTGAGATTTATATTTATGTGAACCTCTCCCACATTTTACCATTTATACATAAATCATGGAATTCTTACCATGGTTTATAAAAAAGCACATATACACATTGATGAGGGAAAAATGATTCCACACAAACAACCGACAAGTGAACCGAGTCGCATCAAGTAGTAATAACTCACAGGACTGAGGTCGATCCCACAGGGATTGATGGATTAAGCAACTTTAGTTAGGTAATGAATTTAGTTCAGATGATAGTTGATGTTTTGGGTTAAAATTGATTGACAGAATGTAAATAGCAAGAAATTTAAAGGCTGGATGTAAATTGACAGAAACTTAAATGGCAAAAAAGATAAATTGTTGAAACTTAAAGTGCAAGAAATTTAAAAGAGCTGAAACTTAAATTGCAAGAAATGTAAATAACTGAATCTTAGAGCGCAAGAAAGTAAAATTGCAGAATCTAAATTGTGAGGGAACTTAAATTGCATGAATTATAAAGGAAATTGGGTGCAGGGATTCAAACAGCAAGACAAATCAAATGAAAATTGAAATAAGAGAAGGTTAAAGTGAAGAAAAATCAGAGAAAGTGATTCATCAGGGATCGGAGATATTCTAATCCTTCATGAATCAATTGGGTCTCAACTCCTTCCTCAGTCATTTGAGTAGATCTATGGTGGATTAAAATTGATTGGATCCCAATTCCTTGGCAATCCAATCTCTCTAATCACAATCAATCTTGCCAATTCCTTAATCTAATTGTCATGAGAAGAGGTTAAGTTCAAATCTCTCATCCATAAGCCACACTAACTCTCAAGATCTCATGTCCTCCCGAATAATGTTGATCAAGAGAGTAGTGAAGGATAGAGCTCCAAGTCTAATGCAAGTGATTCCCTTTCCGAGGCTCACACAAGCATTCAATTGAATTCAACCCCCTTACGGAGTGAAGAATTCTAAATCAAAATAGAAGATATCCAATAGCTACAAAAATAAATTGAGAAGAAAAAAAATTTCATTGATTCATTGGAATTACAATAGAGCTCCTCCCCCTAATGAATTTGGGGGTTTAGTTCATTATTGCTGGTGCACGAAATTGCAATCACACTTTTGCAACTCCGCACAACTAACCAGCAAGTGTACTGGGTCGTCCAAGTAATACCTTGCATGAGCAAGGGTCGATCCCACAGAGATTGTCGGCTTGAAGCAAGCTATGGTTGTCTTGTAAATCTTAGTCAGGATATCAGAAATTATCAGGATTGATGGTGAAAAGCAAAAGAACATGAAATGATTACTTGTTTTGCAGTAATGGAGAATAGGTTGAGGTTTGGAGATGCTCCATCTTCTGAATCTCTGCTTTCCTACTGTCTTCTTCTTCAAACACGCAAGTCTCCTTCCATGGCAAGCTGTATGTAGGGTTTCACCGTTGTCAATGGCTACCTCCCATCCTCTCAGTGAAAATACGTCCCTGATGCTCTGTCACAGCATAGGCTAATCATCTGTCGGTTCTCAATCAGGCCGGAATAGAATCCAGTGATTCTTTTGCGTCTGTCACTAACGCCCCGCCTTCAGGAGTTTGAAGCACGTCACAGTCATTCAATCATTGAATCCTACTCAGAATACCACAGACAAGGTTTAGACCTTCCGGATTCTCTTGAATGCCGCCATCAATTCTAGCTTATACCACGAAGATACCGGTTAAAGAACCCAAGAGATAACTACTTAATCTAAGATAGAACGGAAGTGGTTGTCAAGCACGCGTTCATGGTTGAGAATGATGATGATTGTCACGGATCATCACATTCATCCGGATTAAGAACAAGTATTATCTTAGAATGGAAGCAAGCATGATTGAATAAGAAACAGTAGTAATTGCATTAATCCATCAAGACACAACAGAGCTCCTCACCCCCAACCATGGGGTGTAGAGACTCATGCCGTGGAAAGTACACAAAGAAAACATGTAAAGTGTCATGAGGTCATAAGGTACTGATACAATGTCAAAAGATCCTATTAATAGTAAACTAGTAACCTA
>NC_029774.3:84308939-84309683 GCF_000817695.3 Arachis duranensis | reverse complement strand
GTTTGTTTTCCCTTGGGAGCCATGATCTTGATAGATCTTGGCTTAGTGATCACGGAAAAGCACACCAAACTTAGAGGTTTTGCTTGTCCTCAAGCAAAAAGAAAAGAAAGAAGAGAAGAGAGAGAGGAAGAGGAAATTCGAATGGTGTGGGGAATGAGGGGTAAGAAGCGTTCTTTTATAGAGTGGGGGGAAGAGAATTTCGTATTCTTATAAGGGGGGAGGAAGGAGATTTCGAAAAAAATAAGAAGAGATTTGAGAAGATATGGAGAGAATTTGAAAAAAAAACGGGTGAGTTTTTGAATGAGATTTGGAATTGATTTGAGATAGATTTGAAGAATGGTTTTGATTTGTGAAGATTTGAAGGTGAATGATGAAAGGTTGAAGTGCATTTATGTAGAAGAGTATGGGTAAAAAGAGGAAAGTTTGAAAAAAATTGAGTTGAAAACAAAAATGTGGTCCCCCCACCTTTCTGGCGTTAAACGCCCAAAATGGCACCCATTCTGGCGTTTAACGCCCACTTGGCACCCCTTTTGGGCGTTTAACGCCCAGCCAGGTGCCCTGGCTGGCGTTAAACGCTAGAAAACCTTCCTCACTGGGCGTTTTTCTGAACGCCCAGGATGCTGCACACCTGGCGTTAAACGCCCAGAATGGTGCCCATTCTGGCGTTTAACGCCCAAAATGGCACCATTCCTGGCGTTAAACGCCCAGAATGGTACCCATTCTGGCGTTTAACGCCCAGAATGC
>NC_029774.3:84305459-84305896 GCF_000817695.3 Arachis duranensis | reverse complement strand
CCTGTGACTGTTCTTGTAGGAACCAGTTCATTTTTTTCATTATGAACCACTGTCATGCCTCCCTTTTTGGGAACAACTTGGACAGGGCTCACCCAGGGGCTATCAGAAATAGGCTAAATAATCCCAGCCTCTAGTAATTTAGTGACCTCTTTCTGCACCACCTCCTTCATGGCAGGATTTAGCCTCCTCTGTGGTTGAACCACTGGTTTGGCATTATCCTCCAATAGGATCTTGTGCATGCATCTAGCTGTGCTAATACCCTTAAGATCACTTATGGACCACCCAAGAGCTGTCTTGTGTGTCCTTAGCACTTGAATCAGTGCTTCCTCTTCTTGTGGATTTAAAGCAGAGCTTATAATCACTGGAAAAGTATCACCCTCTCCCAGAAATGCATATTTCAGGGATGGTGGTAGTGGTTTGAGTTCAGTCTTGGGAGG
>NC_029774.3:84290850-84302216 GCF_000817695.3 Arachis duranensis | reverse complement strand
GTCCACTTGGTGTGTGCTTGGGCTGAGCATTGAAGCTTTCCTTTGTAGAGACTTTTTCTGGAGTTAAACGCCAGCTTTCATTCCAGTTTGGGCGTTTAACTCCAAGTTTTATGCCAGTTCCGGCGTTTAACGCTGGAATTTCTGAGAGTGACTTTGAGCGCCGGTTTGGGCCATCAAATCTTGGGCAAAGTATGGACTATTATATATTGCTGGAAAGCCCAGGATGTCTACTTTCTAACGCCGTTGAGAGCGCGCCAATTGGGCTTCTGTAGCTCCAGAAAATCCACTTCGAGTGCAGGGAGGTCAGAATCCAACAGCATCTGCAGTCCTTTTTGGTCTCGGAATCAGATTTTTGCTCAGGACCCTCAATTTCAGCCAGAAAATACCTGAAATCACAGAAAAACACACAAACTCATAGTAAAGTCCAGAAAAGTGAATTTTAGCTAAAAACTAATAAAAATATACTAAAAACTAACTAGATCATACTAAAAACATACTAAAAACAATGCCAAAAAGCATACAAATTATCCGCTCATCAATTGCTCAAATAGAACCAAAAAATAGAAAGTTGCAGAGAGAAAATGCAGAAGAAAAATACAAAAAAGGAAAAATTTAGATCTGTAACTAACTACACAGCTCAAATTCCTACTGACTAGCTCCCCTTCTAAATCAAATTTCCTTCTATTTATACACTTTCCAAATTGATCTTCAAGTCCTTGGATTGGGCCTTTGTTGTAGCCAGCAAGAATGGGTCTCATGATGTTGAAGAGGGCAATTGGCAATTCACATTTTTATCTGCATGGGTGCTCAATTAAACTGGTGCTGGTGTCAATGTTGGCCTCAACGTTTGCAAGAAAATGTTGAATCAAACGTTGGCTGGAGAAAGGATTTCCAAAGCGCTGGGCGTTGGCGCCAACGTTGGACTCAACGTTGGTGCACCAATGTTTTTCACCCCACGTGTGCGCGTCGCCTATGCATACGCGTCAAAATGGAGTTTTGCGCGTATGCGTCGCTTACGTGTTGGCGTGTTTGGCCAAAATACGCATCCACACGTGTGCGTCGATTGAAATTTTTCAAATCAAATTTTGGGTGGCTCATTGCAGACGTTGGAGGCAATGTTTGAGATAGCGTTGGACCTCCAACGTTTGTTCATTCACGCTCAAGCGTAACCCACGCGTGCGCATGACTCATGCTTACGCATGGATTAAGAAATTTTTCACTTTCAGGCGTACGCGTCATCGATGCGTACGCGTCACCCAAAATTTTTCTAGCTCCAAAATTGAAAAACCATCGAAGACGTTGGAGGTAACGTTTGACCTCCAACGTTCTCCAACGCCAGCACCAGCATTCTGCAGCTTCCCACGTTTGAGGCAACATTGGATCACTAACGTTGCCCTCAACGTTGGCACCCATTTCTTCTTTCCCAAAAAACGTTGCCTTCAACGTTGGTGGATCAACGTTACCACCAACGTTGCATCTCCCTCTCTTCTTCAATACTCTTTTACTTTGTTTCTTCCTCCTCTTGCTTGCTTCTTTCTTGCCTCATTTCTACCTACAATCAATCAAATAATTGTCTCAAAATTTGCTATAATCATGAGGCATTTGCATCATTCATAACAGCTAGTAAAAGTGGCATAAAACCTCATGAAAAAGCACATAAATACCCATGTTCAATTGACTTAGGGAATGCATAAAATCTCAATCCAATTGCTTACTTATTTTGCAAGAAAGTGCATAAAAACTTAATGAAACAAGAGAAAAATGCTTGTGAAACTAGCATAACATGACTTGTCATCACAACACCAAACTTAAATCTTGCTTGTCCCCAAGCAAGCACTAAAATAAGAAAAAGGCATGAAAACAGATAAGCATATATGTGTCCTTATTAATGAGTAAGTGAATTTGGCTCATGGGGTGTTATGCAAACAGAATGCAACTCAATTATTGTCAACTTTCAAATGTGAAATGTCCCTGTGAGTGTTAACTAGAGTTGCTGCTACAAGACCTTATTCTGTATTGGTCCTTGTGAGATTTTCTTTCTTTCCTTTGGTTTAGAAACTTATTTTGCAATTGTAGCTCAGTGTCAAGTATTGCATCAGCTCTTTGGCTCATTTTCAATCAACACCTCTTCACTATAAATACTTGGCTCACAATTCTTCTTAGGAACATTGGTGCCCAGCACCTCTTTGGGTTACTAAATGTCTTGTAACTAGGTTGCTATTGATAATGGACTTTTGGTTGATAATCCCGACTTAGTTAACCCAAGTTACCAAGTGTTGAAACACTCCTTAAAACCTAATCGTCCAAGCAGATCCTAGTACAAAGACACCACAGGCATATGTCTAGCTATTGATGTCTAGCTTTTATTCTTTGTTTCTTTCATTTGTTTGTTGCCAATTCTTAGCTTTTCTTTCTTTCCTTCTTACTTTTTCTTTCTCTTCCAAGGACATTTATTCATCAAAGATTCATAGCAGCAACTAAGTTTACACTTGAAAGAAACATTCTACCTTGCAGCTTTTATTATTGAGCTTACCAACTAATCAAGCAATTATCACCACTGATCCTTATTCTAATGTCTACCATATTGGACTTTTACAGCTTTTGTTTTAACCTTTTCTTTTATTATGCAGAAGGGGATACAAGACAAACATTCAAGCAGATGAAAATAAAGCAAGCACTTATGCTAGAACACTTAGCAGGCATCAGAATTTGCACTAATTAAGCTAATCAGCAGGATATATAGAAACTTCCAATTTAGAACATTTCAAAGCAAAGGGAATTAAGTGACAATACAACCTCTTGGGAATGTCCTCCAACTTTCTTTTTGTCATCATGAGGTCGAATGCTTCCCTGCATAATCATTGGAAGTTGCTTGTTCCCCAAGCACTTAAGAAAACAGTTAGCATGTATGAACTGTTCCAGGAAAAACCTTGAGCCTAGAGTTATATAAGAGCACTTGTTGTCCTGGTTTGAACTCCCTTTTCAAGACTTTTTTGTCATACCACTTTTTAGCTCTCTCTTTGTATATATTTGCATTCTCATAAGCTTCCAATCTGAACTTATCCAACTCATTGAGTTGCAGTAGCCTTTTCTCTCCTGCTGCTTGAGAGTGAATATTGAGGAGCTTAGTGGCCCAGTATGCTTTGTGTTCAAGTTCTACAAGAAGGTGACAGGATTTGCTATAGATTAGCTGAAAGGGTGACTTTTCAATTGGAGTTTTGAATGCTGTTCTATATGCCCATAAAGCATCATCCAACTTTCTGGCCCAGTCTTTCCTTGTGATCCCAACTGTCTTCTCCAAGATTCTCTTTAGCTCCCTATTTGCCAATTCAGTCTGCCCATTAGTTTGAAGATGGTATGGTGTGGCCACTTTGTGAATTACTCCATATTTGTGGAGCAGCTTTTCCATCTGTCTATTACAAAAATGGCTACCACCATCACTAATAAGGCCTTTAGGCACCCCATATCTGGTGAAGATGTGTCTCTTAAGAAATTGAAGAACAATTGGTGCATCACAGGTGGTTGTGGCTATAGCCTCCACCCATTTGGAGACATACTCCACTGCTACCAGAATGTATTTGAAGGAATAAGATGGAGGAAAGGGCCCCATGAAATCCATACCATAGAGATCAAATAGTTCCACTTCCAAGATAAATTTTTGAGGCATTTCGTTCCTCTTTGTTAGCCCTCTAGCCCTTTGACATCCAT
The DNA here is from genome assembly GCF_000817695.3 of Arachis duranensis. NCBI lineage: Eukaryota > Viridiplantae > Streptophyta > Magnoliopsida > Fabales > Fabaceae > Arachis > Arachis duranensis. The sequence continues at coordinate 84,298,508 of NC_029774.3, read as the reverse complement.
TGCATTGGTGCACAAATTTTCTTGCATCTTTGAATATAGTTGGCCAATAAAATCCACTTTGAAGCACTTTAGCAGCTATTCTTTCTGGCCCAAAATGGCCACCAACATGACTGAGGTGGTTGAGTTTTTTTCATTCTATTTCTGTTTTCTGTTTTGTTATGTTATCGCCTGTTTCCTGTTCTTTAGTTTTATTGTTAATGCACGGCTTTTAGTTTCTATTTTCTTTAGTTTTTAGTTCATTTTTAGTTTATGTTTTTAATTTCAAATGGTGTCTTATATATCGTCCTCAAGTAGTGATTAAAAAGAAAAAAGTGGTGTTTATGATTAAAAGTTGAGTTTATTTTATTATTGTCTTGTTCTATTGTATGTAGTGGTATATATGTTGTGATTATGAGTGCATTAAGAGAATAAAGTGTAAAATTCCTTGAATAAGAGGAATGTTGACTCTTGAGCAGCAAGAATTTAAAGAATTATTATGAAACCTCTATAAGTAAAAAAGAGGTTGATCATCCGACAAATTGAGAAGAAAAACAAGAAAAAGAGAAAAAAGAGAATACTAAGTTGCAAAGCTTTGAGCATCAATGTTTGAGATCCAAATATGTGTCTGTGGTGTTTATTGCCCAAGGGCAGCTTGGGAGTTTAGATCCGAGGGGTGCCTCATCACCCGACAACTTGGATCAACTGGTCCGGGATTGCTGATTGAAAACCCGTTACACAAGCCACTTTGAGACAAAATATTTAGTAGTCCAAAGGGGCTTTGTGCATCGATGTTTGGGTTCAAAATCTTGGCTATATGCTTGTGGTGCGACCGTGTCAAAGAAAGGCTTGAGTCACTAGATCCGTAGGGTACTTTATCACCCCGTAACTTGGACCAACTGGTTCGGAATTACCGATCAAAAGCTCACTATCAAGAGTTACCTTAAGCCGGGGAATTTAGGTTTGTCAACATAACAAGTTCTCTTTAAGTTCAAGAAAAGTAATTGAAGGATCAATCTGGACTTAATAGGAGTGAGGTTTCATAACATCATCTGGATTCTAGTTCCTTTGAGGTGTTGACATTCCAAAGCTTCAAGGAACACTGAAGAATAAGGATGCACTCATGATTATGACATTGTTAAACTCCACTCTTAGAACAAGCATGAGCTTCAATAGAACTCTTACTTTTAACCTGACCTATTCTTAGTTTTTATTGTTTAAGTTGCTTGGGGACAAGAAATACTTTAAGTTTGGTGTTGTGATGTGTGAGCATCATTTGTATCTTTTCTACGTGATTTATATTGGTTTTCTGTTGATTTGTTAAAGGATTTTAGTGGAATAGCCCCTATTAGATACTACTTTGAGTTTTGTGGCTTTCGATTGATTTCAGGTAGTATTCTGGTGAAGAATTGGTAAAAATGGCATTAAGAAGCAAAAGAAGACCATGCGTACACATCATCCATGCGTGCATCATTGGAGCAAAGATGGGAGATCGTGCATACGCATGTGTTGCGCGTACGCACGGACTCAACAACTTAATTGGACAAATTCCCCTCTTGATGCCTGGCGCTAAATGCCATGACCCGTCGTTTAGTGCCAAAAGTTTCGTAACGCACCATTCATCTCAGGAGACCTGGCGCTAAACACCAAACCATCAATGTTTAGCGTCCAAGCCCATATATTGCGTACATTCCTTGCTGCTTGGGTGGCGCAAATTGCCCAGAACCTGGCATTTTGTGCCGAACGTGTATTAGAGAATGGGAACACATATTGCAGCAAATTAACAAGGCTTGTAGAGATTTAATTTTGTAAATCACATGACTATTAAAAAATATCTCTCAAGGTTTTATTTAAGTTTTAAATCTAATTTTATTTGGATTATAAATAGGATTGAGATCTGCCCACGTGGGAAATTTTTCTTCTCCTAATTTTTGTTCGGCACTTTCTACACTTTTTCTATACTAGGGTTTTTCACTCCATGAGTGTCACGACCCAAAATGAACCATGACCGGCGCTCAGGGAAACATTCCTCTAGTAAGCCTATCAAACTCAAATATATATAAAATAAGAAAGTTACAAAGATTTTGAATAATTTACAAGTTCTAAAATAAATAGTTATACATTTTTAACAAAATTTAAAATAATTAAGAATGATTGGATCCTGCCTGTGACATATGGAGCATACAACGTCTAGGAACTCAACAAAGAACAGATACCCATTGCATATCATAATTCTCGAATAGAAAGGCTCACATATTTAAGTATTTATTCCTGAAAAATATTTTTAGAAAAATGGAATGAGTTTTATGACTCAGTGACTAGACAAGACATTATAATCCATATGAGACAATATAAACATTATTATTAAAGTAATTTTAATTAGAAAATAGTAATTGATCATAATAAGTGAATTAATAAAGGAGTTCTCATGTAGAAATCAAATCAAAAGTCCACACTTAGGCAGCTCCACCTCTATGGGTAGCCCTTTCTTCTTGTGTGTTCTAACCAAGGTTCTGAAAACCGAACCGGTTATTGATGCGTGAGCATCTTTTCTATTTTTACCTAATGAATTTGCAACTAATTTGTTGAGTTTAATAAATAATTAATTATCTTTTAGCAAATATGGATGCTACTTTGAGTCTTTTGCAATTTTGTTTATTTTAGGTAGCATTCGGTTAGATTTGATGGAGTTTCTGCAGCACAAGAATCAAAGGAGATGGCAGCGAAGCGCGACGCATACGCGTGACTGACGCGTGCACGTGATTTAGAGCTTTCCATGGCGACGCGTGCACGTGACTGACGCGTACGCGTGATTTGAAGATTTGCACAGCGACGCGTGCGCGTGACCAACGCGTCCGTGTGACTTGCGAAAAAGACCATTGACGCGTACGCGTGACTGACGCGTACGCGTGACATGCGCCACGTGCAGAAAACGCAAAAAAACACTAGGGGCAAATTCTGGGCTGTTTTGACCCAGGTTTTAGCCCAGAAAACACATTAGAAGCTGCGGAATGGACAAAACATGTGGTCCCCACCCATCAACTGAAGACCTGCTGATTATTCTGATTTAAATTAAAATCTTATTTTTAGGAAAAGATATTATTTTTAATTTTAGATAATTAGATTTTAAATTTATTATGATTAGTTATAAAAAGGGATTCCATTAATTAACTTGGGAGGCCATCAGATTGGAACTCTGTACATTTTATGAGAATCCTATTTTTCTCTGAACCATGAGCAACTAATCCTCCATTGTTAAGGTTAGGAGCTCTGTCTGTTTTTATGGATTGATTTTATTGCTTTTTCTATTTTAATTCATTTATGGATATATAATTTAAGAATTGTTTTCGCTCTTTATTTTATAAATTTGGGTGGAACGGAAGTATGACCCTCTTTTTATTTGAGTTCTTCTAAAACTTGGAAAAGCTCTTTACTTGAACAACAGCTTGAAAACATATTCTCCTAAATTTTAATTATTTGGATTTAACAGGATACGTGACATATAATCTTCTTATTTTTGGGTAATTAGAATTTTTGTGGCATATAAACAGGAATTTGAACTTCACCCTCTAATTGGAATTAATTGACCAAGGCATTGGCAGTCGATGAATTTTAGATCAGATTAGAAAGGTCTAAGGAATTAGGGTCTAGTCACATATAGTTTGCCATAAATTAAATCCTACATGATTAAAATAGTTAGTAAGAAAAGTTAATCCGGAAAAATAGATAACTCTAAAGCGTTAACTGTTTCTCCAATATTTTATTTTCAACTTATTTACTTGCATGCCTACCTTCTGATATTTTCAATTTAAACCTTTTGAATATCTCAAAACCCTTTTCTGCCTGTCTAACTGAGCCAATCACTTAATCATTGTTGCTTAGTCCGTCAATCCTCGTGGGATCGACCCTCACTCACTTGAGGTATTACTTGGTACGACCCGTTGCACTTGCCGGTTAGTTTGTGGGTTATAAATCACTGCATTATGTTTTTGGCGCCGTTGCCGGGGATTGATAGTGATTAACAACTATTAGTTGTTTGATTGCTTAGATTAGGCGTTTTATTTTTATTTTTCATTTTTTATTTAAAATTTGTTTTAAATATATTCGAAAAAAATTTAAAATTTTAATAGCACTAATAACTTTAGTAATTTCTGAAATTAAGTTTGGTGTTTCCTAGTTCAAGATACCTCACTGGGAATTTTTTGCACTCTGACGTAGAGAGTTCCATATTTTCTTGTCTTCTGTTTGTTTATGCACAGGAACAGAGACAAAGAACATCTCTTAGACTTTGATCCTGAACTTGAAAGGACCCTCAGGCGACGTTTACAACAAGCAAGACTTTACAAGGCTGAAGAATCCATTATGGATCCTAATGATGCTGATAATCCCAATGTGGCAAATCCGAATGGGAATGAGCAGCAAAGAAGAGTACTTGGCTCTTACTCTGCTCCTACTATAGATATGTATGGAAAAAGTATTGTGGTGCCTCCTATAGCTGTGAACAACTTTGAGTTGAAGCCACAACTGGTCACCCTGGTGCAACAAAACTGCCAGTATCATGGTCTTTCCCACGAAGACCTAAATCAGTTTATTTCTAGTTTCCTGTAAATCTGTGATGCTGTGAAGACAAATGAAGTAAACCCAGAGGTGTACAAACTCATGTTCTTCCCATTTGCTCTGAGGGATGGATCAAAGCTTTGGCTAGATTCTCAACCCAAGGAGAGTTTGGATACATGGAACAAGGTGGGTACTGAGTTTCTCACTAAATTTTTTCCACCAAAGAAGCTGACTAAGCTTAGGGTGGAGGTTCAGACCTTCAGACAGAAGGATGGTGAAACTCTGTATGAAGCTTGGGAGAGATACAAGCTACTGACTAGGCAATGCCCTCCGAACATGTTCTCCAAATGGACTCAACTAGATATCTTTTATGAAGGCTTGGGTGAAATGTCCAAGATGTGTTCAGACAATTCTGCAGGAGGTTCATTGCACAAGAAGAAGACACCAGAGGAGACTATTGAGCTTATTGAATTGGTTGCTAGCAACCAATATTTATACTCATCTAACAGGAATTCTGTGAACTCTGAGGCTCCTTAGAAGAAGGGTGTCATGGAAGTAGAAGCTCTTAATGCTATTCTTGCTCAGAATAAGCTTATGTCTCAGCAAATAAGTCTACTTACTCAACACATGGGTGGCATGTAAGTCTCAGCTATCAACACCCAAAATCCACCTCAAGAGGTCTCTTATGACATGGAAGGAAATTTAGTGCAAAATGATAACTATGATTATGCTCAATCCTCTTTCAAACAGGTCAATTACATGGGGAGTGGTTCTAGAAATCCCAATAATGACCCCTATTCTCAGACATACAACCAAGGATGGAGAAATCACCCAAATTTTGGGTGGAGAGACCAACCTCAGAGACCTTAGAATTTCAACAATAATTCTCAGGGCAGCTTCCAACAGAACAATTACAATAACCGCCAATCTCAACCTCAGCAGGCTAACTCTAAATCTAAGGAAGATTCTAATTGGGAGATGATGAGGAATTTTATGCAGGAAACCAGAGCCTCCGTTAGAAACTTGGAAGTGCAAATAGGCCAGCTGAGCAAGCAAATACCTAAGAGGTCTACAAGTACATTTCCAAGTGATACAGTGGTGAACCCAAGAGAAGACTGCAAGGTTATTCAATTGAGAAGTGGTAAAACAGCTGGCTCTGAGACAAGAACAAATAAAGAGCTAGTTGAAAATAAAGCTCCAGAGAAGAAAAAGGAAGAAGTGGAGCACGCCCCTCCAAAGCGTGCAGACAACCCATTCCCTGACTCTCTAGACACGTATCCTACACTGCCAAAGGCTCCTGAATACAAGCCAGAAATGCCATATCCTCAGAGACTTCAGAAGGCTTCCAAAGAAAAGCAGTTCTCTAAATTTTTAGATATCTTCAAGAAGCTACAGATCAACATTCCCTTTGCAGAGGCTCTTGAGCAAATGCTTCTCTATGCTAAATTTATGAAAGAACTATTGACCCACAAGAGGAATTAGAAGGAACAAGAAATAGTGGTGTTAACCAAGGAATGCAGTGCCATTATTCAACACAACCTTCTTGAGAAGATGCCAGATCTAGGGAGCTTTGTAATTCCTTGCACCATTGGAGATGTCACCATTCAAAGAGCTTTATGTGACCTTGGAGCTAACATCAATCTCACGCCACTTTCAGTGATGAAAAAGCTTCAAATTGAGGAGGTAAAACCCACTTGTATTTCTCTTCAACTTACTGATCTTTCTATTAAATTACCTGTGGGCGTTGTTGAGGATTTACTTGTTAAAGTAGGACCATTCATCTTTCTTGTTGATTTTGTTATATTAGACATGGAAGAGGAGGTAAAATCCTCTATTATACTTGGTAGACCCTTCTTAGCTACAGGTAGAGCTCTGATTGATGTACAAAATGGTGAATTGACCCTGAGGGTCAATGAAGAACATGTGGTCCTTCATGTTTTTGAAGCTCTCAAGCACCCTAATAATTCTAAAAGGTGTATGAAAATAGATGTTATTGAACCACTTGTTCAAGAGGTATTGAAAGCTGAGGTGCTTAATGACATTCTGGATCCTATCTCTGAGTATGAATTAGTTGAAATTGATAATTCACCACCGCAGAAGGCTATGGTTCACACGCCTAAAGCAGAGGAGGAAGCCCCCAAGCTTGAGCTCAAACCCTTACCTCCTTCTCTGAAATATGTGTTCTTGGGTGAGAATGACTCATATCCAGTGATTATTAGCTCTTCCTTGAAGCTTGAAGAGGAAGAGGCACTTATTTCAGTGCTCAAGAGCCATAAAACAGCTCTTGGGTGGACCATCAGTGACTTGAAGGGGATTAGTCCAACCAAGTGTATACATGATGAGCAGATATTTTATATGCTTTTTGGGGGTAATTTCATGTAGATTTTAGTATGTTTTAATTAATTTTTAGTAGAATATTAATAGTTTTTAGGCAAAAATCATATTTTTGGACTTTACTATGAGTTTGTGTGTTTTTTTGTGATTTCAGGTATTTTCTGGCTGAAATTGAGGGAGCTGAGCAAAAATCTGAGTTAGGCTGAAAAAGGACTGCTGATGCTGTTGGATCCTGACCTCCCTGCACTCGAAATGGATTTTTTGGAGCTACAGAAGTCCCATTTGCACGCTCTCAACGGCGTTGGAAAGTAGACATCCAGGGCTTTCCAGCAATATATAATAGTTCATACTTTACGCGAAGATAGACGACGTAACTTGGCGTTAAACGCCAAGTACATGCTGCTGTTTGGAGTTAAACGCCAGAAAAACGTCATGATCCGGAGTTGAACGCCCAAAACACGTTATAACTTGGAGTTCAACTCCAAGAAAGGCCTCAACTCGTGGATAGCTTTAGTCTCAGCCCCAGCACACACCAAGTGGGCCCTAGAAGTAGATTTCTGCACCAATTATCTTAGTTCACTCACATTCTGTAAACCTAGGCTACTAGTTTACTATTTAAACAACTTTTAGAGAAGTACTTGGGACCTCATGACATTTTCAGATCTGAATTACATGCTTTTTGACGGCATGAGTCTCTAAACTCCATTGTTGGGGGTGAGGAGCTCTGCGGCGTCTCGATGAATTAATACAATTCCTTTGTTTTCCATTCAAACACGCTTGTTCTTATCTAA
>NC_029774.3:84289282-84289620 GCF_000817695.3 Arachis duranensis | reverse complement strand
ATACATATCATCTCTTTTATTCCATCATGGAATTAAGTGGGAATGATCAGTCCAGGAGGACTCTGGGGTCATATGCTAACCGCACTACTGCTTCATATGGGGGTAGTATCTGTATACCCTCCATTGGAGTTAGTAGCTTTGAGTTGAATCCTCAGCTCATTATCATGGTGCAGCAAAACTGCCAGTATTCTGGTCTTCCATATGAAGAACCTGCAGAGTTTCTGGCACAATTTTTACAATTTGCTGACATAGTACATGATAAAGAAGTGGATCAGGATGTCTACAGATTATTACTGTTTCCATTTGCTGTAAAAGATCAAGCTAAGAGGTGGTTAAAT
>NC_029774.3:84287979-84289100 GCF_000817695.3 Arachis duranensis | reverse complement strand
TATGGGCTTACAGAAAAAGCTCAGATTTCTCTAGACCACTCAGCTGGTGGATCTATACATATGAGAAAAACAATTGAAGAAGCTCAAGAGCTTATTGATACAGTTGCCAGAAATCAGCATCTGTACCTAAGCAGTGAATCTTCCATGAAAGAAGAAGCTAAAACAGTAACTGCAGAACTCAGTTCGGTGGATCAGGCTAATGAATTTAATCAGCAATTAGACTTTCTAACTCAGCAGCTAGCCGAATTCAAGGAAATATTACAGGAAACAAGAATGGCTAACAGGAATATAGAAGTGCAATTAAAGCAGACAGAAAAGCAACTTTCAAAACAAATAGCAGAAGAATGCCAAGCAGTTCAATTAAGAAGTGGGAAAACATTAAATACCTCACTTCAAAGCAGCAGGAAGCCAAGAAATGAACAGATGGCTACTCAAAATCCCTTTGAGGACAATCAGAGCCCAGAGAGGAATAATGCTGGCGCTGAACGCCCAGACCATGCTCATTCCTGGCGTTCAACGCCAGAAACAAGCATGAATCCGGCGTTGAACGCCCAAGGGAAGCACAGTTCTGGCGTTCAGACGCCAGTAACAGATAAGGAGTTGGCGTCTAACGCCACTCCAACTTCCACCTCTGGCATTCAAATGCCAGTGGGGGATCAGTCACATACAAGTGCTGATAACAACCCTTCTAAAAAGGCTTCCCAACCCACTTCAACAGGTAATAAACCTACAGCAACTAAGGTTGAGGAGTACAAAGCCAAAATGCCTTATCCTAAACTCTGCCAAGCGGAACAGGATAAGCAATTTGCCCGCTTTGCAGACTATCTCAGGACTCTTGAAATAAAGTTTCCGTTTGCAGAAGCACTTGAGCAAATACCCTCTTATGCTAAGTTCATGAAAAAGATCTTAAGTCATAAGAAGGATTGGAGGAAAACTGAAAAAGTTCACCTCACTGAAGAATGCAGTGCAGTCATTCTGAAAAGCTTACCTGAGAAGCTTAAAGATCCTGGGAGCTTTATGATACCATGCACATTAGAAGGTGCTTGTACCAAGCAAGCTTTATGTGATCTTGGGGCAAGTATCAACCTAATACCTGCATCTACTATCAGAAAGCTTGGTTT
>NC_029774.3:84287162-84287869 GCF_000817695.3 Arachis duranensis | reverse complement strand
GGCGTGATTGAAGACATGATTGTCAAGGTTGGGCCATTTGCCTTTCCTACTGACTTTGTGGTGCTGGAAATGGAGGAGCACAAGAGTGCAACTCTCATTCTAGGAAGACCTTTCCTAGCAACTGGCCGAACCCTCATTGATGTCCAAAAAGGGGAAGTAACCTTGGGAGTCAATGAGGAGGAGTTTAAGTTGAATGTTGTCAAGGCCATGCAACATCCAGACACCCCAAATGACTGCGTGGGTGTTGATATTATTGACTCTCTGGTAAGAGAGGTCAATATGGCTGAGAGTCTCGAATCAGAGCTAGAGAACATCTTTTAAAGATGTTCAGCCTGATTTGGAGGAATCAGAGAAGATAATAGAACCTCTGAAAATCCCTCAAGAAGAGGAGAAACCTCCAAAACCCGAACTCAAACCATTACCACCATCCCTGAAATATGCATTTCTGGGAGAACGTGATACCTTTCCTATAATTATAAGCTCTACCTTAGAGCCACAGGAAGAGGAAGCACTAATTCAAGTGCTAAGGACACACAAGACAGCTCTTGGGTGGTCCATCAGTGATCTTAAGGGCATTAGCCCAGCAAGATGCATGCACAAAATCTTGCTGGAGGGTGACGCCAAGCCAGTGGTTCAACCACAAAGGCGGCTGAATCCAGCTATGAAAGAAGTGGTGCAAAAAGAGGTCACTAAATTACTAGAGGCTG
>NC_029774.3:84285567-84285901 GCF_000817695.3 Arachis duranensis | reverse complement strand
TGCAGTGGTTTACGCCATTGACAAGTTTAGATCCTATTTAGTAGGATCAAAAGTGATTGTGTACACTGATCATGCTGCTCTTAAATATCTACTCACAAAGCAGGATTCAAAACCCAGACTTATAAGATGGGTGTTGCTCCTGTAAGAGTTTGATATAGAAATAAGAGATAGAAAAGGGACAGAAAATCAAGTAGCAGATCATCTGTCCCGAATAGAACCAGTAGAAGGGGCGTCCCTCCCTCTCACTAAGATTTCCGAAACTTTTCCAGATGAGCAACTCTTTGCCATCCAGGAAGTGCCATGGTTTGCAGACATTGCAAACTACAAGGCAGTG
>NC_029774.3:84283511-84284614 GCF_000817695.3 Arachis duranensis | reverse complement strand
ACGATTGCTCCAGTTAAATGAGCTAGAGGAATTTAGACTCAATGCTTTTGAGAATGCAAAAATTTACAAAGAGAAAGCAAAAAGATGGCATGACAAGAAGCTGTAATCCAGAGTCTTTGAGCCAAGGCAGAAAGTTCTGCTGTTTAATTCTAGGCTCAGATTATTCCCTGGAAAATTGAAGTCCCAGTGGAGAGGTCGATATGTGATTACAAGTGTGTCACCATATGGATACGTGGAGCTTCAGGATAATGATTCTAATAAAAAGTTCATTATTAATGGACAGAGAGTCACATATTATCTTGAAGGCAATTTTGAGCAAGAATGTTCAAAACTGAGACTTGATTAAAAGCTCAGTAATAGTCCAGCTAATGACATTAAAGAAGCGCTTGCTGGGAGGCAACCCAGCCATTCACAAAATTTAATTTTATTTATTCTTTTTTCCAATTGATCCAGTTTTGCAGGTAGATGCCAGAGTATCTTCAAAAGGTGAAGTAGCAATTGATTGAAGTCACAGAGTTACAGGGAAATTTGGAAAGCTTACTGGCATCAAAAAGCCAGTAAGAAACGTTTTGGGTGTTGAACGCCCAAAAAAAGCACCCACTGGGCGTTCAACGCCAGTAAGGGTAGCCATCTGGGCGTTAAACGCCAGCAAGGAGCATCTTCTGGGCGTTGAACGCCAGAAAGAAGCACCTTCTGGGCGTTCAACGCCAGATTGTTAGCATCCTGGGCGTTCAGAAAAACGCCCAGTGACAAAGGACTTCCTGGCGTTCAACGCCAGAAAGAAGCATCAGCTGGGCGTTGAACGCCTAGGAGAAGCAGCATTTGGGCGTTAAACGCCCAAAACATGCATCATTTGGGCGTTTAATGCCAGGATGGTGGGAGGAGGTAAAATTCATTTTTCTTTATAATTTTTCTAAATTTTTATGTTTCAATTCATGATTTCTTGCATAAACATGTTTCAAAATGTCATCCTTCAATTCCAAAATTTTTAATCCTAATTTCTAAAAACACTAATTTCTAAAATCCCTTTTTCAAAAATATCAAATATACTTAATTCATAAACCCAAATCTTTTTCCAATCCAAATCTTTTTCAAATCTTTTT
>NC_029774.3:84278870-84279877 GCF_000817695.3 Arachis duranensis | reverse complement strand
CATTTGCTGTAAAAGATCAAGCTAAGAGGTGGTTAAATAACCAGCCTAAGAACAGCATAAAAACATGGAAACAGCTGTCAGAAAAATTCCTGAATCACTATTTCCCTCCAAAACGGATGACACAGCTAAGGCTAAGCATCCAAGGCTTCAAACAAGGAGATAATGAATCCCTTTATGATGCCTGGGAGAGATACAGAGAGATGCTAAGAAAATGCCCCTCTGAAATGTTTTCAGAGTGGGTGCAATTAGACATCTTCTACTATGGGCTTACAGAAAAAGCTCAGATTTCTCTAGACCACTCAGCTGGTGGATCTATACATATGAGAAAAACAATTGAAGAAGCTTAAGAGCTTATTGATACAGTTGCCAGAAATCATCATATGTACCTAAGCAGTGAATCCTCCATGAAAGAAGAAGCTAAAACAATAACTGCTTAACTCAGTCTTGTAGATCAGGCTAATGAATTCAATCAGCAATTAGACTTTCTAACCCAACAGCTAGCCGAATTCAAGGAAATACTACAGGAAACAAGAATGGCTAACAGGAATATGGAAGTACAGTTAAGGCAAACAGAAAATCAACTATCAAAACAAATAGCAGAAGAATGCCAAGCAGTTCAATTAAGAAGTGGGAAAACATTAAATACCTCACTTCAAAGCAGCAAGAAGCCAAGAAATGAACAGATGGCTACTCAAAATCCCTCTGAGGAAAATCAGAGCCCAGAGAGGAATAATGCTGGCGCTGAACGCCCAGATCATGCTCATTCCTGGCGTTCAACGCCAGAAACAAGCATGAATCCGGTGTTGAACGCCCAAGGGGAGCTCAGTTCTGGCGTTCAGACGCCAGTAACAAATAAGGAGTTGGCATCTAACGCCACTCCAGCTCCCACCCCTGGCATTCAAATGCCAGTGGGGGATCAGTCACACACAAGTGCTGATAACAACCCTTCTAAAAAGGCTTCCCAACCCACTTCAACAGGTAATAAACCTACAGCAACTAAGGTTGAG
>NC_029774.3:84278459-84278770 GCF_000817695.3 Arachis duranensis | reverse complement strand
CTACAAGCCCCGCTCATCTAATAAGAATCTGAGCTTCACTTAAAACTCTGAGATATTATTGCTTCTTAATTTCTTTTCATCTTATTTTATTTATCTAGTTGCTTGAGGACAAGCAACAGTTTAAGTTTGGTGTTGTGATGAGCGGATATTTTATACGCTTTTTGGGGGTAATTTCATGTAGATTTTAGTATGTTTTAATTAATTTCTAGTAGAATATTAATAGTTTTTAGGCAAAAATCATATTTTTGGACTTTACTATGAGTTTGTGTATTTTTCTGTGATTTCAGGTATTTTCTGGCTGAAATTGAGGG
>NC_029774.3:84276570-84278290 GCF_000817695.3 Arachis duranensis | reverse complement strand
TCTCAATTGGGTTGGAAAGTAGACATCCAGGGCTTTCCAGCAATATATAATAGTCCATACTTTGCGCGAAGATAGACGACGTAACTTGGCGTTAAACGCCAAGTACATGCTGCTGTTTGGAGTTAAACGCCAGAAAAACGTCATGATCCGGAGTTGAACGCCCAAAACACGTTATAACTTGGAGTTCAACTCCTAGAAAGGCCTCAACTCGTGGATAGCTTTAGTCTCAGCCCCAGCACACACCAAGTGGGCCCCAGAAGTGGATTTTTGCACCAATTATCTTAGTTTACTCATATTCTGTAAACCTAGGTTACTAGTTTAATATTTAAACAACTTTTAGAGACTTATCTTGTACCTCATGACATTTTCAGATCTGAATTACATACTTTTTGACGGCATGAGTCTCTAAACTCCATTGTTGGGGGTGAGGAGCTCTGCAGCGTCTCGATGATTTAATACAATTCCTTTGTTTTCCATTCAAACACGCTTGTTCTTATCTAAGATGTTCATTCGCGCTTAATTATGGAGAAGGTGATGATCCGTGACAATCATCACCTTCCTCAATCCATGAACGTGTGCCTGACAACCACTTCCGTTCTACATCAGATTGAATGAGTATCTCTTAGATTCTTTAATCAGAATCTTCGTGGTATAAGCCGGATTGATGGCGGCATTCATGAGAATCCGGAAAGTCTAAACCTTGTCCGTGGTATTCCGAGTAGGATTCTGGGATTGAATGGCTGTGACAAGCTTCAAACTCATGAAGGCTGGGCGTTAGTGACAGACGCAAAAGAATCAATGGATTCTATTCCAACCTGATTGAGAACCGACAGATGATTAGCCGTGCTATGACAGAGCATAGGAACGTTTTCACTGAGAGGATGGGAAGTAGCCATTGACAACGGTGACACCGTACATAGAGCTTGCCATGGAAGGAACCTTGAGTGTGGAAAAGGATTTCAAGGAAGAGTTGAAGTTCAGAGGACAAAGCATCTCCAAAACTCCAACATATTTCTCATTACTGCATAACAAGTATTTATTTTATGCCCTTTTCCCTTTCTTCACTGAACTTGAAAAACACTGTTGTTGGTATCCTGACTAAGAATAATAAGATAGACATAGCTTGCTTCAAACCAACAATCTCCGTGGGATTCGACCCTTACTCACGTAAGGTATTACTTGGACAACCCAGTGCTTCAAACCAATAATCTTGTGGGATTCGACCCTTACTCACGTAAGGTATTACTTGGACGACTCAGTGCACTTGCTGGTTAGTTGTGTGGATTACAAATTCGTGCACCAAGTTTTTGGCGCCATTGCCGGGGATTGTTCGAGTTTGAACAACTAAAGGTTTATTTTATTTCTTAGATTAGGAAGATTTTGGTAATTGGGTCAGAGTCTTTTATTCTCTTTTCAAAAATATTATTTTTTTTCTTTATTAATTTTTAATTTCTCTTTGAGTCTAGTGTCTTATTCTAAGTTTGGTGTCAATTTCATATTTTGTATTTTTCTTTAAAATTTTTCGACTTGTATTCTTTGTTCTTCATTGATCTTCAAGTTGTTCCTGTTTATTTTTCTTGTTTGATCTCAAGTTTTTCTTGTTTTGTGTCTTTTCTTGTTTTTCTTGTGCTTTTTCAAAACATTAACTTTCAAAAATTTATATTATCCATAAATAATATGATACATTTTTAAAATCAACATTGAAGTTACTGCCCAATTG
>NC_029774.3:84272421-84272933 GCF_000817695.3 Arachis duranensis | reverse complement strand
CAATCATCTCTGCACCAGACTGGACATTACCATTTGAATTGATGTGTGATGCCAGTGACCATCCTATTGGTGCAGTGTTGGGACAAAAGCATGACAAGCTTCTGCATGTCATTTACTATGCCAGCCGTGTTCTAAATGACGCACAGAAGAATTACACAACCACTGAAAAAGAGCTACTTGCAGCGGTTTATGCCATTGACAAATTCAGATCCTATTTAGTAGGATCAAAAGTGATTGTGTACACTGATCATGCTGCTCTTAAATATCTACTCACAAAGCAGGATTCAAAACCCAGACTCATCAGATGGGTGTTGCTCCTGTAAGAGTTTGATATAGAAATAAGAGATAGAAAAGGGACAGAAAATCAAGTAGCAGATCATCTGTCCCGAATAGAACCAGTAGAAGGGGCGTCCCTCCCTCTCACTAAGATCTCCGAAACTTTTCCAGATGAGCAACTCTTTGCCATCCAGGAAGTGCCATGGTTTGCAGACATTGCAAACTACAAGGCAGTG
>NC_029774.3:84272040-84272346 GCF_000817695.3 Arachis duranensis | reverse complement strand
GAAATTGATCACAGATGCAAAGTACTATCTTTGGGATGAACCATATCTCTTCAAGAGATGTGCAGACGGAGTAATCCGTAGATGTGTGCCTAAGGAAGAAGCGCAAAAGATTTTATGGCACTGCCATGGATCACAGTATGGAGGACATTTTGGAAGTGACCGAACAGCCACAAGAGTCCTCCAAAGTGGTTTCTACTGGCCTACTCTCTATAAAGATTCCCGAGCGTTTGTGCTTAATTGTGACAGTTGCCAAAGATCTGGCAATCTACCTCACAGTTATGCCATGCCTCAACAAGGGATCTTGGA
>NC_029774.3:84261570-84268644 GCF_000817695.3 Arachis duranensis | reverse complement strand
ATACAATTCCTTTGTTTTCCATTCAAACATGCTTGTTCTTATCTAAGATGTTTATTCGCGCTTAATTGTGAAGAAGGTGATGATCCGTGTCACTCATCACCTTCCTCAATCCATGAACGTGTGCCTGACAACCACCTCCGTTCTACATCAGATTGAATGAGTATCTCTTAGATTCCTTAATCAGAATCTTCGTGGTATAAGCCGGATTGATGGCGGCATTCATGAGAATCCGGAAAGTCTAAACCTTGTCCGTGGTATTCCGAGTAGGATTCTGGGATTGAATGGCTGTGACGAGCTTCAAACTCCTGAAGGCTGGGCGTTAGTGACAGACGCAAAAGAATCAATGGATTCTATTCCAACCTGATTGAGAACCGACAGATGATTAGCCGTGCTGTGACAGAGCATAGGAACGTTTTCACTGAGAGGATGGGAAGTAGCCATTGACAACGGTGACACCCTACATAGAGCTTGCCATGGAAGGAACCTTGCGTGTGGAAAAGGATTTCAAGGAAGAGTTGAAGTTCAGAGGACAAAGCATCTCCAAAACTCCAACATATTTCTCATTACTGCACAACAAGTAACGCTTTTATTCTCCATTATTAAAGTAATAACTATTTATTTTATGCCCTCTTCTTTATTAAAATACGAGGCTAAAGAATCCTATTGGTATCCTGACTAAGACAAATAAAATAAACATAGCTTGCTTCAATCCAACAATCTCCGTGGGATTCGACCCTTACTCACGTAAGGTATTACTTGGACGACCCAGTGCACTTGCTGGTTAGTTGTGCGGATTACAAATTCGTGCACCAATACACAAAATCCTCTTTGAAGATGATGTTAAACCAGTTGTGCAACCACAAAGGAGACTCAATCCAACCATGAAAAAGGTGGTCCAAAAAGAGGTAATGAAACTATGGGAAGCAGGAATTATTTACTCTATTTTTGATAGTCCTTGGGTAAGTCCTGTGCAGGTAGTTCCCAAGAAAGGAGGGATGACAGTGATCAAGAATGAAAAGGATGAGCTTATTCCCACAAGAACAGTCACAGGTTGGAGGATGTGTATAGACTACAGGAGGCTCAACACTGCTACAAGGAAGGATCATTTCCCCCTGCTTTTCATTGATCAGATGCTTGAGAGGTTAGCTGGTCATGCATTTTATTATTTTCTAGATGGATATTCTGGATATAATCAAATTGCAGTGGACCCTCAAGATCAAGAGAAGACAGCATTGACATGCCCCTTTGGAGTGTTTGCCTACAGAAGAATGCCTTTTGGACTTTGCAATGCTCCAGCAACTTTTTAGAGGTGTATGCTTTCGATTTTTTCTGATATGGTTGAAAAGTTTATTGAGGTATTTATGGATGACTTTTCTGTTTTTGGTAATTCTTTTGAATCCTGCCTTAGGCATTTATCTCTTGTCTTGAAACGGTGTCAAGAATCAAACCTTGTTTTAAATTGGGAAAAATGTCATTTTATGGTTACAGATGGTATTGTTCTTGGACACCGGATTTCAAGTTAGGGAATTGAGGTTGATAGAGCAAAGGTGGAGGCAATTAAAAAATTACCACCACCAATTAGTGTTAAGGCAGTCAGGAGTTTCTTGGGTCATGCGGGATTTTATAGAAGATTTATAAAGGATTTTTCTAAAATTACTAAACCTCTAAGCAACCTGTTGGTTACTAATGTTCCTTTTTTCTTTGATTCTGATTGTTTGCATACTTTTGAAACTTTGAAAGAAAACCTTACCTCTGCTCCCATTATAGCTCTCCCTGACTAGGATTTACCATTTGAATTAATGTGTGATGCTAGTGACTTTGCTATAGGAGCTATTTTAGGACAGAGGCATGGTAAGCTTGTACATGTCATTTACTATGCCAGTCGTGTGTTAAATGATGCCCAAAAGAATTACACAACTACAGAAAAGGAATTATTAGCTGTTGTGTATGCTGTTGATAAGTTTAGGTCATAGTTACTTGGTTCTAAGGTTATTATTTATACTGATCATGCTACTTTGAAGTACCTTCTAACAAAATAGGATTCTAAGCCAAGATTAATCAGATGGGTGTTGCTCCTTCAGGAGTTTGATATTGAGATAAAAGACAGAAAAGGGTCAGAGAATCAAGTAGCTGACCATCTTTCCAGAATTGAGCCTGAAGCAGGAGTAAAACCACCTATAGCTGTGACTGAGACATTTCTGGATGAGCAATTGTTCCTCATTCAGTAGGCTCTATGGTTTACAGACATTGCAAATTATAAGGCCATGAATTTTATCCTAAGGGAGTACAGTAGGCATCAAGTGAAGAAGCTATTAACTAATGCAAAGTACTACATTTGGGAGGAACCATACCTTTTTAAAAGGTGTTCAGATGGAATCATTCAGAGATGTGTCCCAGATGAAGAAAAATAGCAGATTCTTTGGCACTGTCATGGTTCTGAGTATGGGGCCACTTTGGTGGTGAAAGGATAGCAACAAAGGTCCTTCAGAGCAGGTTTTACTAGCCGACTCTCTTCAGAGACTCAAGAACTTTTGTGAAACACTGTGACAGATGTGAAAAAGCCACAAATCTCCCTGCCAACCATGAAATGCCACAGCAGGGGATCCTTGAGGTTGAGTTGTTTGATGTATGGGGTATTGATTTCATGGGACCTTTCCTACCCTCACATTCAAACAACTATATTCTAGTGGCAGTTGATTATGTGTCCGAGTGGGTGGAAGCTGTAGCTCTACCCACCAATGATGCCAAGGTGGTAATGAGCTTCCTTCAGAGATATATCTTTAGCCGGTTTGGTGTCCCAAGGACACTCATTAGTGATGGTGGAAGCCACTTCTGTAACAGATAGCTGGACTCTTTTCTGCAGAGAGATGGAGTCCGTCATAAAGTGGCAACACCCTATTGATGACATGTTATCATATACCTATTTTCTATGCTTTTTCATACAAGAAATTGATGATTTGTGCTTAAATATTGAATGCTTTTATACTTAATTGGTATATTTCCTTGATCTTTTAATTTTATAAATCTTGTAGGAAATAAGAAGAAAAAGAAGCAAAGAAGCACAAAAAAAGGAGAAAAAAAGAGCTTTGGGACACACTTTGGAGCCTTAAGCCACGCTTTTAAAAGCATGGCCCATGACCAAATTAATGAAGAATAGGCAATCAGCACACACTGCCCTGCTCTTGCCAAGGGCAGGGCAGAATCGTGATGCAAAGTGAGGTTGGAAGCAAGAATTTTCGCTAAGGTAAAATCTGGGCGCTCACAGCATGACCATGCCTCTTTCAAAGGGCTATAACTTGAGCTACAGACGTCCAATTGATGTGCTTCCAGTTGCGTTGGAAAGCTGACATTCAGAGCTTTCCAACGATATATAGCAATCTATATTTGGCATAAAATTAAGGCAGGAACGAAAGGCATCTTTAAGGGCCAAAAATAAGCGAAAATAAACCAAAGTGCTTCCACCAAGGCTCGAAGCTGGAGCCTCACTCCAAAGCAAAGTAGCGCTCAATTTTCTGCCCTGCCCTCTTGGAGAGCAGGGCAATGTCGTGCTCTTCATGGAAAATCAAGGAAAATTGCTCCCCCAATTGCTTGCCACAAGAATCGAACACGGCACCATGAGGAAGCAAGAAACTAGGCCTTACTTTGGTGCCAAGAAAACCAAGGAAAAGAAGTAGCGTGTGCATCCACCAAGTTTCGAACTTGGAACTTCACTTTTGCCCTCCGCGAGGACAGGGCAACATTTTGTGGTGCACGGCCAGCGGGCAGAATCTGGCGCACCAAGGGGGTCTCGGCAACATCAGCACGCACGGGCAGCAGAATCTGGCGCAACAAAAAAAACTCTGCCCTGCCCTCCACAAGGGCAGGGCAGCATCCTACAGCACCAACACGCACGCACCAAGGGACGCATGCACCATTTTCTGTCCTGCCCTTCACAAGGGCAGGGCAGCCTCCTGGGAGCAACATATGGGCTAAAATTCAATTTAATTCAATTCCTCACCAAATTGAATCAAAGCCAACCAAACCCATTTCTCCTCAAATCCAAAGCAAGCAAAGCCCACATCATCACTCAAAGGCACATGGATCAATTAAATTAGGATTTTCATTTTTGTAATTTGTTTTAATTTCATTTTCATTTTTTACTTTGTAAAGCCTATATAAAGGCATCAATTAGAGCTCGAAAAAGGAGGCTGGCTCCATTAGGGAGTAGTAGTAGTAGTAGATAGCTCCCTCTCTTTTAATTTTCCTTGTTAAATCTGAATCTTGGATTGAAAAGTGAAGGAATTCTGTTTCCTTCTTGGTCTAAGATCTCTCTTGGTTGTACTTCTACATAATTTCAGAGAATTGATAGTTGAATTTGAGTTTTCATTTGCTGCTTCATTTCTTCTTTCTTCTACAAACTTGTTTTCTATTGAATCAAGGAAGGGCTTGAGATCTAGACTTGTTCTCTAGTCTCATTGATTCCCTGAGATCTTCAACATTCATTTAAATTACTGCAAATTAAGCATCGCTTTCTATTTTTAATTCTTCAAGCATTTTTACTTTTCTGTTTGAAATCTGCTGCATCCCATTTCATATTCTAGCTCTCTGCTTGAATGCTCTTTACATTTTCTTGTTGAATTTTAATTCCCAGCACCCAAATCCTTTTACTTTTCATGTAATTTAATTCTTATGCAATTGTTCCAAGTTCTGCTTGCTGCTTGCTTTACTCTCCTTGTTCCCATTCCCCTTTATATTTACTGCAATTTATATTTCTTGTCATTTAAGTTTCTGCAATTTACATTGCTTGCTCTTTAAGCTTCCTGCCTATTTACATTCTGCAATTTAAGTTCACTACTATTTACATTCTGCTGCAACAATTCTCACTCACCAATGTTAGCTTGACTAAACTAATCACCCACTAAAGTTGTTTGATCCATCAATCCCTGTGGGATCGACCTCACTCTAAGTGAGTTATTACTACTTGATGCGACCCGGTATACTTGCCGGTTAGACTATGACATGAATTTCAAATTTCATTGATGTTTACAAAATACAAATGGAGTTCAACTCATCTTATGGTCAAACAAAATTTTATGGGATATCACCCACCATCACCAATCTCTAATGGTGGTTGGGAATATCACCAAGAAATCACAGATTCTGAGCACTCCAATCCATGGAGATTTGCTTCACAGACACAAGATGAGCAAGAAAATCATATGGTATATTTTCTTCCACCACAAAATGATGCTAGTCATGATTCTAATGGTGGCTGGGAAGGGAATTCTAGTGCTCCATATGATATTCATCCAAAGACATCATCACTTGACCATACTTCAACAGAAAGCCCCTTTCAAAACTCACCACCCACACAAACTTCCATGAACCACTCAAGGCTCTCAAAGCTTGAGTCCATGTTCAAAAAATATGAGGAGGAGACAATGAAAGTCTGGAAAGAACAAGAAAACTCCCTCAAAAACATGGAAGTTCAGCTAGCTCAATTGGTGAGTGCAATGAAAAAGGAGGAAAAACAAGAGGAAGAGGCTACTGTATCAAGTGAAATTGCAAAGAAGGAAGAGGTGGTGGAAACATTTGAACCTAAAACTGCACTTGAGATGACAAGAGAACCTGAACACTCACAACCTCCTCAAACTCCCCTGGACCAAAGATGCTCAACACTGATCGAAAAATATGAAGAGGAGATGAAGAAAGCTTGGGAAGACCAACAAACCTCCTCCATGAAAGAGCTATTAAAGCAAATGTTGAGTGTAAAAGAGGAAGTGGAAGAACAAGCTAGCGAGGAGGATACTCAAGAGAAGTCAAACTCAAGTGAAGCAGAGAAGTACATAGAAGAAAAGCTCATGGAACCACCAATGCAAAAAGCCCTGGATGAATACAAAACTCCAATAATCACACAGCAACCAATTTATGAATCCAAAGAAGTGAATGCAATTAACAAAAACACCAAGAAGAGGATTGGAACCAAGATATCAAGGACAACATTCATGAGAAGGTCAACTGCAAACAATCCTCCCCCTGATCAAGCAAGCAAGCTCAATCAAGCCAATTCCAAAAGAAAGCTTGCTGAGAGGAAACCAAGAAAGGGGACAATAGCTGGAACTTCTCCTCCTTTGAGGTCATTCCTCTTAACAAACTGGAAGAAGAGGAAGAAAGTGAAGAACAGGTAGATAGTAGGTACATTTCTTCTCCATGCTTTGTTTAAATTTCAATAAATTGGCATATGATTACATTCTAAGTTTGGTGTTGCCTTGCAACAAATTATTTTCAATCTTTTTGGATGATTGCATCAAATCAAAAATGAAATCCTTTGGATGATTGCATCAATTCTACATGAAAGTGTCACACTAAGATTCTAAGTTTGATGTGCCACTTATTTTTTCTATGCAACTCATCCAGCAACATCACTTGTCTGCATAATCATATTGCCTTTTGTAGTGTTATTTTTCTTCTTCTTAGCTGGATAATTTTTGTTTTCTCTTTGTTTCATTTATTTACTTATTTTTAATGCTTTCTTTCATTAACTATTTTTGTTAATACATCACCAAAACATCCTTATTCATGACAAACTCTTCATTTGGTGATTGTATTTAACATATAACAGTTTCTTTTGTTTAGTTTTAGTTCAAATAAATTGACATATGGTTGCAATCTAAGTTTGGTGTTGCTATGCAACAAAATTTTATTCTAATTCTTACAAGATACTTGCATTAATTCCAAGTGAAAGTGTCACACTAAGTTTGGTGTGCCACTTATCTTTTATGCAATGTATTGTGCACACCTTCTTATGTATGCAATCAAAATGTCTCTGTCTCTAGTGCCTTGATTGTTATCTTTCATTTTGCTTGCTTAAAACACATGTGCTACTAACATTTCATTGTGTAAGACATTCATGATCCATCTTAGCCCCATAGCCATTGTTCTAATTGTTGCTTGAGGATGAGCAAGCACTCTAAGTTGCCAAGGGAAAGGGAAGAATTGGAGAAAAAGGACAACAATAATGAAGATGAACTACAAGGTTGTAAAGTTCCTTTTCCTCTCATTTATTTCCAGCACTTTAAATTGCATGATTGTCTT
>NC_029774.3:84240924-84261551 GCF_000817695.3 Arachis duranensis | reverse complement strand
CAAGAAAAGAAAAAGGGAAAGAATGAGAAAGCTGAAGGCTCTGAGTACCAATGGCAATTTATTTGCTAAGTGCTTGTGGTGTTTATGTATCAAGCCAAATGCTTGAAAACAAAACACTTAGAAGTCAAGGCTAGGCTCAAGTGCAAAAGCACTCCCTCAAAGCTCAAGGCTCTGAGCATCAATGATTAGAGAGTTGAGAAAAGAAACAAATGAGCTTAAAGAAGTCCTCTAATTAAATGCTTGTGGTGCTTATGTATCAAGTGGTAATACTTGAAAACAAAGCATTTAGAAGTCATAGCTTTGTTATCAACTCATGTGGTAAAACACCCAAAAGGAGAAGCTAATAAGAAAATCAAAAGCTTGTTTCAAGGAAGACACATAAGGAAAAGATTTCATCAAATGAGCTTGATAGAAGCATCAATCATTTACATTTCTTTTGTGATTGTAGCATGCATAGAAAACTAGCTAACCATGAACATTGAGTTGCTATTCTTCTTACCTTGGATTGTCAATCTTTATTGCATGATTCTTTTCTTGCTTGGGGACAAGCAAGGTTTAAGTTTGGTGTTGTGATGATATATCATCATGTCATGTTTTTCTATGCTTTTTCATACAAGAAATTGATAATTAGTGCTTAAATATTGCATTCTTTTGGGCTTAAATGGTATATTTCTTTAATCTTTTGATTTGATAAACTTTGTATGAAATAAGAAGAAAAAGAAGAAAAAAAGCACAAAATAAGCTAAAAAGGAGAAAAAAAGAGTTTTGGGGGAACACTTTGAAGTTGGAGCACACTTTGATGCCTTAGGCCATGCTTTTAGAAGCGTGGCCCATGACCATGAATGAAAAAAACAAAGGCTAGCGCTCATTAAAGGGAGCGGTACATTAAATTTTTCACTTTTTCGGGCTTTTCTTTAGGCCTTGTGACAGCATGACCATGCCTCTTTCAAATGGCCATAACTTGAGCTACAAATGTCCAATTGATGTGCTTCTAGTTGCGTTGGAAAGCTGACATTCAGAGCTTTCCAACGATATATAGCAATCCATATTTGGCGTACAATTGAGGCAGGAACGAAAGGCATCTTTAAGGGCCAAAAAGAAGCGAAAATAAACCAAAGTGCTTCCACCAAGGCTCGAAGCCGGAGCCTCACTCCAAAGCAAAGTAGCGCTCAATTTTCTGCCCTGCCCTCTTGGAGAGCAGGGCAATGTCGTGCTCTTCATGGAAAATCAAGGAAAATTGCTCCCCCAATTTCTTGCCACAAGAATCGAACACGGCACCATGAGGAAGCAAGAAACTAGGCCTTACTTTGGTGCCAAGAAAACCAAGGAAAAGAAGTAGCGTGTGCATCCACCAAGTTTCGAACTTGGAACTTCACTTTTGCCCTCCGCGAGGACAGGGCAACATTTTGTGGTGCACGGCCAGCGGGCAGAATCTGGCGCACCAAGGGGGTCTCGGCAACATCAGCACGCACGGGCAGCAGAATCTGGCGCAACAAAAAAAACTCTGCCCTGCCCTCAGGGCAGCATCCTGCAGCACCAACACGCACGCACCAAGGGACGCATGCACCATTTTCTGCCCTGCCCTCCACAAGGGCAGGGCAGCCTCCTGGGAGCAACATATGGGCTAAAATTCAATTTAATTCAATTCCTCACCAAATTGAATCAAAGCCAACCAAACCCATTTCTCCTCAAATCCAAAGCAAGCAAAGCCCACATCATCACTCAAAGGCACATGGATCAATTAAATTAGGATTTTCATTTTTGTAATTTGTTTTAATTTTATTTTCATTTTTTACTTTGTAAAGCCTATATTTTTTCATTTTGTAAAGCCTATATAAGGCATCATTTCCATCTTTGTAAAAGAGGAGCTCGATTAGAAAAAGGAGGCTGGCTCCATTAGGGAGTAGTAGTAGTAGATAGCTCTCTCTCTTTTAATTTTCCTTGTTAAATCTGAATCTTGGTGAGATTGAAAGGAATTCTGTTTTCACTCTCCATCCGCAACATCTCCGCTTTGTTCTTCTGCATAATTCAAGGAATTTTGATTTGAATCAAAGCTCTCTTTACTGCTTTCATCTTCTTTCCTTCTGCAATTGTTCTTGGTTGGATCAAGGAAGGAATTGAGATCTACAAACTTGTTTTCTGTTGAATCAAGGAAGGGCTTGAGATCTAGACTTGTTTTCTAGTCTCATTGATTCCCTGAGATCTTCAACATTCATTTAAATTGCTGCAAATTAAGCATCGCTTTCTATTTTTAATTCTTCAAGAATTTTTACTTTTCTGTTTGAAATCTGCTGCATCCCATTTCATATTCTAGCTCTCTGCTTGAATGCTCTTTACATTTTCTTGTTGAATTTTAATTCCCAGCACCCAAATCCTTTTACTTTTCATGCAATTTAATTCTTATGCAATTGTTCCAAGTTCTGCTTGTTGCTTGCTTTACTCTCCTTGTTCCCATTCCCCTTTATATTTACTGCAATTTACATTTCTTGTCATTTAAGTTTCTGCAATTTCCTCACTCTAAGTGAGTTATTACTACTTGATGCGACCCGGTACACTTGCCGGTTGGATTTGTGTGTTGGAAATTCGTTTTTTCGCAAAAACACCATCACCTATCACCCTCAGACAAGTGGACAGGTTGAAGTTTCTAATAGGGAACTCAAGAGGATTCTAGAGAAGACCGTCAATGTTTCAAGAAAGGACTTGATGATACTCTCTGGGCATAGCAAATAGCATACAAGACTCCCATTGGCATGTTCCCTTATCAGTTAGTCTATGGCAAAGCCTGTCACTTGCCAGTTGAGTTGGAGCATAAAGCTTACTGGGCAATCTGATATTTAAATCTTGATTCAGAAGCTACAGGAATCACGGGAATGCTTCAGTTGAATGAGCTTGATGAATTCAGATATTCAGCCTATGACAATCCCAAGCTCTATAAGGAGAGAACCAAGCTACTGCATGACAAGAAGATTTGCATCAGAGTCTTTGAGCCAGGACAAAGAGTGCTTCTATATAATTCAAGGCTCGATTCTTTCCCAGGAAGCTGAAATTCCGATGGTTAGGACCGTTTGTGGTTACCAGAGCTTCACCATATGGTCATGTGGAAATACAGGAAGAGAATTCTGACAGGAAATTTACAGTGAATGGCCAGAGGTTGAAGCACTATCTTGGAGACGAGATTGATCACCAGAGGTCCCCTCATCTGCTGAACTAGCAGAACTGACCGTCAAGCTAGTGATGTTAAAGAAGTGCTTGTCGGGAGGTAACCCGATAATTTTGTATCCTTAGTTATTTTTCGTCATAGTAGTTTTCTTACTTATTTGATTATTATTGAGTTCTTACTAATTTTTTGATCATGCTGCTATTTTAGAATAGGAACCGGATAATTCAAAAAAAAAAAGATGAGCACACGACGCGCAAGCGTCGCTGACGCATACGCGTCATATGCATGTGCGTGAAAAAAAAAATTTGACAGAGAATTGAGTTGCAGTAGCACTGGAAGCATGCTGGAAGCACAAGTCGCATCACGCGTACGCATAACCCACGCGTGCGAGTCGTTTGCACTTTTCGCCTTCCACGCGTGCGCGTCAGTGACGCATACGCGTGACCTGGAAAAATGGCGTAAATATGTGTTTGGGCAGATAGTTGTGCTAGCTTGGGACTGGAAGTGTGCTAGAAGCACAAAACTTGATTACGGGTACGCGTCCGTGACGCGTGCGCGTCATCTGCACAAATGGCCATCCACACGTGTGCATGCATGACGCGCACACGTCGATTGAAAATCTGGGTTCCCAAGCCACACAAACAGAAAGTTGTGCATACACGCGGCTGGCTTCGTGTGAATCGCACAAAACCCAGGGCACGCGGATGCGTGCCTGACGCTTACGCGTCATTAAGAAAATCCAGCGACCCACGCGTACGCGTGCCGTACGCGTACGCGTCGCCTGCGCCGCACAACTACACTAGTTCGCCGCTTATTTTTAATTCTCTTTCCCCCTCTCCCAATCCTAATTCTCTCTTGTTCTTTTATCCTTTTCTTTTTCTTTCATCATAATATTTGTCTCTTTCTATTTTTAGTTCTTCTTTGCTTGAGAACAAGCAAACCTTTAAGTTTGGTGTTGACACTTCGCTTAAGGTTTTTCTGTTTATTCCTATGGCACCAAAAGGGAGGTAAATCATCTTCACTGAGGAGCAAAACCTAAAGAATAAAGTGACCGCTAGGATAACTTAGGTGGTTGAGTTCCTTTCATTTTTTATTCCTCCCCTCTTTTTCTATGTTTTGTTCCGGTTTTCTGCTATTTTTCTTTGTTTGTTGTATGATCCTTTATTAGTTAAAATCCTAGGTCTAGTTTAGTTTTCCCTTAGTTACTTTAATTCTGAAAAGATGTCGCATGTATTACTCACTGAGCTTGAATCCAAATCAAAAAATACAGGAGTGATATATTGCATGAGAAAGTCGGTCTATATTGAAGAGTAGTCTTATTTACTTAAATATGGTGGTATTAATTGTAATTCTGAATGCATGACATGAATAGTGCATATTTAAATTTGAATCAAAGAATGTTGATGTACAAGGAACAGGAATTTAGAGAATTATTATGATTTCTCTTAAATTAATGAAAGTTTAATACTTGAAGCAAAAAAAAACAGCAAAAGAAAAATAAAAGCAAGGTCCAAGGCTCTGAGCATCAATGACTAGGGAGGTCAGACATGATTAAAAGTTCAAAGAGTTGTTTCCCTAGTCACATGCTTGTGGTGTTTCTGTGTCAAGTAATCTTTGAGACAAAACATTTAGAGTCGAGATCAATTGCAGAGTACGCCAAAGGCTTTGAGCACCACTATCTGGGAGTAATTGAAAAAAATTAATAATAATAAAAATATTTAGAACTTAAAGAGAGTTCCCCAGTTAAGTGCTTGTGATGTTTTTGAGTCAAGTAAAGCTTGAGACAAAACATTTAAAGTCACGGCTAGACTCAAGATGCAAAGCACCAAAGAAAAATTGCTGTGTTCAAGGATTAAATTGAGCTACAAAAGATCAGAGAATTCATAATATTATCCGAATTCAAATTCCAGATGACAGTAACATTCTTCTTATTCAAAAGAGAGTGAGATGAGAAAACTATTCAGGATTGCAGTTGTAAACCCCACTATAAGAAGAGACATGGGCTTAATCAAACTCTCATTCTCATGCAAATTCACATCCTAAGCCTATATTAATTTTGGTTGCTTGAGGACAAGCAATAATTCAAGTTTGGTGTTGTGATGCGTGAGCATCTTTCCTATCTTTTTCTAGTGAATTTGCATCTAATTTGTTGAGTTTCATAAAGAATTAATTATCTTTTAGCCAATATGGATGCTACTTTGAGTCTTTTGCAATTTTGTTTATTTTAGGTAGCATTCGGCTGGATTTGATGGAGTTTTTGCAGCACAAGAATCAAAGGAGATGGCAGCAAGGAGCGATGCGTACATGTGACTGACGCGTGCACGTGATTTAGAGCTTTCCATGGCGATGCGTGCGCGTGACTGACGCGTACGCGTGATTTGAAGATTTGCACAACGACGCGTGCGCGTGATCGACCCGTCCGCGTGACTTGTGAAAAAGACCATCAAGGCGTACGCGTGATTGACGCGTACGCGTGACATGCGCCACGTGCAGAAAACGCAGAAAAATGCTGGGGGCAATTTTTGGGCTGTTTTGACCCAGTTTTTAGCCCAGAAAACACATATTAGAAGCTGCAGAATGGACAAAACAAGTGGTCCCCACCCATCAACTGAAGACCTATTGATTATTCTGATTTAAATTCAAATCTTATTTTTAGGAAAAGATATTGTTTTTAATTTTAGATAATTAGATTTTAAATTTATTAGGATTAGTTATAAAAAGGGATTCCATTAGTTAACTTGGGAGGCCATCAGATTGGAACTCTGTACATTTTATGAGAATCGTATTTTTCTCTGAACCATGAGCAACTAATCCTCCATTGTTAAGGTTAAGAGCTCTGTCTATTTGTATGGATTGATTTTATTGCTTTTTCTATTTTAATTCATGTATGGATTTATAATTTAAGAATTGTTTTCGCTCTTTATTTTATGAATTTGGGTGGAACGGAAGTATGACCCTCTTTCTATTTGAGTTCTTATAAAACTTGGAATAGCTCTTTACTTGAACAACAGCTTGAAAATATATTCTCCTAAATTTTAATTATTTGGATTTAACAGGATACGTGACATATAACCCTCTTATTTTTGGGTAATTAGAATTTTTGGGGCATATAAACTGGAATTTGAACTTCACCCTCTAATTGGAATTAATTGACCAAGGCATTGGCAGTCGATGAATTTTAGAGGAGACTAGAAAGGTCTAGTGAATTAGGGTCTAGTCACATATAGTTTGCCATAAATTAAATCCTACGTGATTAAAATAGTTAGTAAGAAAAGTTAATCCAGAAAAATAGATAATTCTGAAGTCTTAACTGTTTCTCCAATATTTTATTTTCAACTTATTTACTTACATGCCTGCCTTCTGATATTTTCAATTTAAACCTTTTGAATATCTCAAAACCCTTTTCTGCCTGTCTAACTGAGCCAATCACTCAATCATTGTTGCTTAGTCCATCAATCCTCGTGGGATCGACCCTCACTCACCTGAGTTATTACCTGGTACGACCCAATGCACTTGCCGGTTAGTTTGTGGGTTGTAAAATCACCGCACCAGTTATCAAACCATTCTAACTACTGGTTCACTGGCTCATAGGTTCAATCGTAGTTGAACCGAAAAAACCATTTTATAATAAAATAATAAATAAAATATAAATAAACACACTAAAACATAATTATAGTCTAATATAAACTTTAAAATATCATCTAAATTAAAAGTAATACATAAACTAGAATGTTATAATCTCATTCAAATATAAACTCAAAAATCAAATAACAAAAACAACCAACCAAACATAAAATGCCAACATCTAAGTTTGTCATCAATCATCAAAATCCGCCATAACTTGCTGCAGTTTTGCTTTGTTGATACATCAATTACTTGGACCATAAAAATCAAGTGGTGCAGCATAACATATACTACTACCACCACCACTACCACCTTAATCTAAATCAGCATCAATCATCTATAAATATACAATTAGTTTTAATTTTTATTGTGCAAATACGACTACTCCTACTCTACCAGCAACAACATATAACTTGTGAGCAAAGAAAAAAAAGAGATGAAAGTATCTATTATCTCTGAGGTCCTTCTCAAAACTATTTATTATTAGTACTAGACTCATCAACCAACTCCCTTTGATCTTACTCCTCTTCCTTCCCTGTATTGTAAGCAAACCCCCACCACCATCATTATTATCATCATGTAATACATCATGGCTCGTCATTATTAATTAATTGCCTCCAAATCAAGCTTCTTTCTAATACCTCTATATATAAATTAATCCTTAACTTATCTAAACCCTTGTGGCTTGCGATACTTGTTTCTGGATATGCCTAATAGAACAACCAAAGGAGATCAAAGGCCGTGCAAAGCTTCATGTATTTTCTTTCTTCTTTTTTTTTCTGTCATGTGAATTTTCTGTTTGTGGAATAAAGTGTGTTAAATATCAAGCTTATAATTTATCCATGCTTACATTATTATAGCTTCATCAAGATGTACCACCACTCTTGCAATGAAATTAAAAGCCTTGTTACGAATGCAAGAATGAAATGAATTGAGTAGGTTTAACATGACAGGTTTAACATGGCAGGAGTAGGTTTATCATGGCAGGGTTTCATCTTCCACTCAATGAATAATTTATTAAATCAACAACAGCAAAGCACAATATAACAATCAAAAGGTCAAGAACAACACCAAAACAATAATTTATCAAATTAACAAGTTAATAAGATCAATTAAAACTGAAAATCAAAATAACAAGCACAATTAACATTTTAAACTACAGCAAACCAACAAAATAAGAACTAGAAAAACATACTAATCATGAAAACAATAATCAAATAAAATAATAACTAAATAATTAATACAAGAAAGAACAAGAAGAAGGAAAAAATACCCTAGGATAGAGCAGTTCTGAAATTTAAACAGTACAGGGAGAGCGAAGAGATTTAAAACACAACGGAGATGGTTGAACAACGGCGGAACGGTGGCTGAAAGGCGGAAGAACAGTGGCTGAACAGAAGGCTAAGCAACTCGAACAAGGGCAGAACATGGGTTGGCCAAAAAGGGCAAAACAAGGCTTAGCCAGAAAACAGAGGCAGAAGCTTGGCCAAAAAAGAGGCGGATGCGCGGTGAACAACGGTGACGTTGCACCGAAGCTATAGCAATGCAGAAGGAGGGTGTGGCTGGACATTGAAGAACGGCGACCAGATGGAGGGCTCCTTCGATGCTTCCTCTAAGTTGCATTTGAGTTCTCTTCTCTCCGTCCTTCAGTGTGTTTGTTTAGAGGCCGGAGAGAGGAAAGTGGGGGAGTGAGGGAGGAGCTCGATGAGAGGAAGGAGGAGAGTGGCTAAGTGAGACAGTGAGAGAGAAGAGGCCAAGAGGGTGCTGCGCGTTTCCGTTTAGGTTAAGGGTTAGGGTTCCTCTAACCAATGGTGCCGTTTTAAGCAAATTTGAGAAAATCAGTCGGGTTCCAGTCCGGTTCGAACGACCGGTTTCTGACCGGTTCGACGGTCAATAGCAATTATTGAATCTTCTGGTTTTGGTATATGACCGATTCGCTTTTTACATCGGTTCTCAGTTTGACCGGTTTAACTGGCTGGTTCAAACTAGTTTTCGGAACATTGGTTTTAACAGAATAACAGATCTAACGTGTGGCCTACACGTTAGGCTAGCAATACCCATGCTCGCTGGAGTCTGAGTTAGATGCATCTAAGTTAATGTCATAACTTCCATTAAATACAGTTTTCTAATACGAGCCACCTAAACCAATTCAAAACATATAATTTCAAATATAATAAATCTTCGATCTTACAATATATACAGTATTAAATTAAATTAAATAATACTTTCTCATAAGAAATCTTTTCTAATCATACCTTCTTCAATCATAAGTAATTTCAAACACATTTCAAATTTCATAGTCAGTGGGTACTAACAAATACTTCAATGCTTCAAAAGTATGTATTAGAGTAAAATCAAATGTTCTAAAATAATATAAAGCTTCATTAAACATATATATAATCTCATGTAAAATTTTTAAGGTATGAGCTTCATAAAAATATTTATTCAACTATAATAATCAATTATTCTAATCAAATCAAAGTTCTTCAACAATAGTGTTATAAATATAATTAAAAACACAAAATATCATAAACCAAAAAAATTAACGGTTATAAATGTAAAACCTACTCACAACTTGATTCTAAGGGACCGAAGAGACCGAACTCCTTAGAGACAAGAATGAAGGGAGTGTGGGGCTGAGCAAGACCAAAACAGCGACTGGGATAGTTCATCAGCAGCGATGACGGTGAAGACAACCGACGGTAAGCTCCGTCGATGGCAACAGCAGCCGTGATGATGGTAAATGGCTCCTTCATCACGACTCTCTCTCTTCCTCCCTTCTCTGTCCAGCTCAATCTCCCCCTCTTCATTCAGCAACGACGACGACCTCAATAAAGACGGCAGCAGCCTCAACAGCGATGGAAGCAGCAATAGCAGAGGAACGGCTCCTCCCCTATCACGTTTGTGTTTCTACGAGCTCCTTCTCTCTCCTTCGTCTCCTTAATCACGGCAGAAGCGATGGCTCTAGGTAGAAACGGCAACATCTCATTCGACTGCGACAAAGTCTTTCATCGTGGCCTCCTTTCCTCTCCTCTGTTCATCGCCTCTTCGTTCCCTCTCTCCCCTGCTCTCCTAGCCGATGTCGTCCTCTCCTTTCCCCCCTTCTTTTGTTTTTTCCCTCTCATTTATTCTCTCTTCTGTGTTTCTTTTTTCTTTCATTATTCAGAGTGTGTGGGAGAGTGAATGGTGAGGTAAGTGTTAGTGAAATTAGGTTTAAGGTTTTAAAACAAAGGGTAAGGGATAGTTTAGGTATTTTGATAAAATTAGAAAGTAAATGTAAAATGTTTTAAAAAAATTTGGGATCTTATAATAAGCAACTAAACCTCCATTGTTAAGATTAGGAGCTCTGTTTATTTGAATGGATTAATAAATACTTGTTCTTCTACTCTTGATTAAAGCTTTGATTATTGTTTAAAGATTGGTTTCGTTCTTCATCCTAGGGATTAATGATTATTGGGAAATAACTCTAATTCTACTTGAATTCTATTTGAGTATTGGAAAAGTTATATCATTAGAATTACAGCTTAAAACTAACTCCTCATAACTTCTAATTATCTGGACTTAATGTGGTACGTGACATATAACTGCATTTTGCTTAGGAATTCTTAGGGTTGTTTGACTTATAAATCAGAAGCTGGACTTAACCTTCTAATATAATTGAGTGATTAAAGGATTGACAGTCAGTTATATTAGAGGAAATTGGATTGCTTAAGAATAGGAATTTAATCACCTGGGGTTTGCTATAAACATAATCATTGCATGATCAAGGTAGTTGACATTGAATATTTATCCAGACATTTAAACATCTCTAAAGTCTTAACTCCATTCTCATACCATTTTCTCAACTGATCATTATTTGCTTTCTTACTTTATTGTCTTCCATGCTATTTGATCTTCAAAACTCTCATTTTAATTTGTCTTACTAGAATAGCTAGTCAACCATTGCTTGCTTAGTCCATTAATCATCGTGGGATCAATACTCATTCACCTTAGTTTATTACTTAGTACGAGCCGGTGCACTTGCCGGTAAGTTGTGGGTGGAAATTTTGTGACCATATTGGTGCCGACGTCATATTCTTATCCACCTTCAAAAAGATGCAATTAAATGACAAGGTGCTACAACCATCCTCCGGCGAATTGGTCGGGTTTTCTGGGGAAAGATTCCCCGTAACAGGTTATGTTTGGGTGAGGACGACCTTAGGGGAGTATCCGCATTCAAAAACTTTAGATATTCAGTAATTAATTGTCGATTGCTTTAGCCTTTATAATATTATACTAGGAAGACCATCTTTAAATGCCTTTGCAGCTATAGTCTCCATAATTCACTTGTGCATCAAGGTTTGCTTGCAGGATGAAACCATAGCGACGGTACATTTAGACAGAAAGGAAGCAAGGCAATGTTACAATGCAGGGCTTAAAATGAGACAGCCACCGACACCGAGAATAAATTCGGTCTATAATACCAACGATATACCAGAATTAGCCAAGCTAGATCCTTGGACTAATCAAGAACAATGACCTATTCCAATTGATGATATGCATAGGGTAAGCATCTCTAACAATGAAAATCAAAACACTAACATTAGTTCTGCCTTATTTGTAGGATACGTGAAGCAAATCACCAATTTACTTCAAGCAAATTCCGACCTGTTCACTTGGACTCCGGATAACATGCTGAGGATAGACTCAGAAGTCATCAGCCATAAACTTGCTTTGGATCCCAAGGCCCACCCAATAATGCAAAAGAAGAGACATTTAGGATAGGAAAAAATAGACACAACCATCAAAGAAACATAGAAACTACTAAGCGCGAGGTTCATTCGAGAAATCCACTTCACATCCTGGCTAGCAAATGTGGCAATGGTAAAAAAGAATTTGGGAAAAATGCTGAATGTGCGTTGACTTCACTGATCTAAACAAGGCCGGTCCAAAAGACTCTTATCCATTGCCTTGCATTGATAAACTTGTCGACAGCACTTCTGGTTACAAAATATTAAGCTTCATGGATGCCTATTCAGGATATAACCAGATACTCATGCGTCCTTTAGAAGAGGACAAAACAGCCTTTATAACCGAACATGGGAATTTCTGTTACAAAGGCATGTCTTTCAGCCTCAAAAACGCAGTTGCCACCTACCAACAGATCAGGAGGAATATGGAGGTGTACGTAGACGATATGGTCGTCAAGTCAGAAAATGAAGAAGATCATATGTCTGATATTAAGGACGTGTTCGAGCAGTTGAGAAGGTATAACATGCGCCTAAATCCCAAAACATGCGTTTTCGAAGTACAAGGGAAAAGCTCCTGAGATTCATGTTAACCCATAGAGGAATCGAGTTAAACCCCGACAAATGCACTGTGGCATACAGATGAAGTCACCAGCAACGATCAAAGAAGTACAACAATTGCCAAGAAGGCTGGCGGCCTTGTAAAGATTTCTACTAATGATGGCAACAAGATCAGGCCACTTCTTCAACATACTAGGGAAGTCTAACAAATTTGTATGGTCGGACAAGTGCGAAGCAGCCTTCACCGAGTTCAATAAAATACTATCATCACCTCCGATATTGAGAAAACCAACACATGGTAACCCACTCTATTTATATCTTTCAATTTCCGCTAACTCAATTTCATCTGTCCTTGTAACAGAAATAGGTCGGGAGCAGCACCCAGTCTACTTTATCAGTAAAATCTTACAGAATGTAGAAACTTGGTATCCAATTATTGAAAAACTAACCTATGCTTTGGTGGTTACAGCACGGCGCCTACGACACTACTTTCAGAGAGATCGTAGTCTAAACTAAATCTGGTTAGAAGATTAACAAAATGGTTGGTTGAACTATCAAAATATGA
The DNA here is from genome assembly GCF_000817695.3 of Arachis duranensis. Classification (NCBI taxonomy): domain Eukaryota; kingdom Viridiplantae; phylum Streptophyta; class Magnoliopsida; order Fabales; family Fabaceae; genus Arachis; species Arachis duranensis. The sequence goes on along the minus strand of NC_029774.3, from coordinate 84,248,914 downwards.
CATCAACTACCAAACTCGGGGTTCACTTAAATCCGAAGTACTCGCCGACTTCATAGCAGAATTCACCTCAAACAGACAAAACTTATCCAGAATGGGAATTGTATGTGGATGGTGCCTCTAATGAGGATGACGGGGGAGCTGGAATCGTGCTTAAAGACAAAGAAGCAGTCTCTACCGAGTAATCAATAAAATACATGTTCCTAGTTAGCAATAACCAATATGAGAATGAGGCACTTCTAGCTGGCTTACACCTGGCCAAAGAAAGTGGAATTCAACACATCAAAGTCTATTGTGACTCCCTGCTTGTAGTTCAGTAGATAAACAGCCTATTTCAGGTACACGAGCCTTTGTTAGAACAATATTTAACATAGGTAAGGCATTTAGTTCAGTAATTTCAAAATTTCCAAATAACACATGCCCATCGGAATGAAAATAATAAGGTTGATATATTATCTAAACTAGCTACATCAAGAAGGATAGAAAAACCATCAAATTTATCACAAATAACCCTAGAACAACCTAGTATATGCAACAACTAGAGGTGTAAGTTACCGAACCGGATCAAAATTTATCGCAAAATCGAACCGAAATTTACAACAACCAAATAAAAAACTGAAACAATTTTTTTTGTTTTTTTTCAAATTAAACCAATCGGTTCGGTTCGGTTTTCGATTGGCTCAGCAAAAACCGAACCTAATAACGAATTCAGAAACACTTGTATTTACAAGTTTGCCCTTTAACCTAATAACCAAAGCCCAAATCCCTAACTTACCATTCACCACTCAGCGCAGCCACACACAACCCCCAACACATATGCCTTGTATGAGGGGTATGTGAAATCGTGATTCACACTTTTCACAACTCCGCATAGCTGACCAGCAACTGCACTGGGTCGTCCAAGTAATACCTTACGTGAGTAAGGGTCGATCCCACGGAGATTGTCAGCTTGAAGCAAGCTATGGTCATCTTGTAAATCTCAGTCAGGCAGATTTAAATGGTTATGAGGTTTGATAATAAAAAGAAAAATAAAACATAAAATAAAATAAAGTTACTTATGTAGTTCTTTGGTGAGAATTTCAGATAAGCGTTTGGAGATGCTTTGTTGCCTCTGAACCTCTGCTTTCTTACTATCCTCATCCAATCATGCGTACTCCCTTCCATGGCAAGCTGTATCTTGGTGGATCACCGTTGTCAATGGCTACCATCCGTCTTCTCAGTGAAAACATGTCCTCTACGGTTTCTCACATGGCTAATCAGCTGTCGGTTCTCGATCATGTCGGAATAGAATACATTTATTCTTTTGTACACTGTCACTGCGCCCAACAGTCACGAGTTTGAAGTTCGTCATAGTCATCCCATCCCAGATCCTACTCGAAATACCACAGACAAGGTTTAGACTTTTCAGATCTCAAGAATGCTGCCAATTGGTTCTAGCTTATACCACGAAGGTTCTAACGTCACCGATTCGAATGCTCTATTGTCAGGAGAGGTGATTCAGATCCAGGGGTCAGAGACCAAAGAGAATATACTCCAGCTGTCATCAATGACTACGTTGAACATCATGTAGACCGCTTTGTGATTGTCAGGCACGCGGATCTTGGCTAAGTGAGTAACGAAGATTGAGAGATTGTCACGGGTCACCCCTTCATTATGACTTAACTGAATTAAGTACAAGAGTATATTGGAGGAGAAGTAGGCGTGAATTGAATAGAAAAATAATAATACTTGTATTAATACTTAAGGAACAGCAGAGCTCCTCACCTTAATCTATGAGGTGTAGAAACTCCACCGTTGAAGATACATAAGAACAAAAGGTCTAGGCATGGCCGAAGGGCCAGCCTCTAAAAAGGGTTTGAAGAACTCCCAAAAGGTCAAAGATCTAATCAAAGGATCGAAAAGTGGTCCAAAGATCTGAATACAATAGTAAAAAGTGCTATTTATACTAAACTAGTAAACTAGGTTTACAAAAAATGAGTTGATAGTACAGAAATCCACTTCTGGGGCCCACTTGGTGTGTGTTTGGGCTGAACATTGAAGCTTTCACGTGCATAGGCTCTTCTTGGAATTCAAACGCCAGTTTTGGTGCCAGTTTGGGCATTTAACTCCAGCTTTGGTGCCAGTTCTGGCGTTTTACGTCAGAAAATGGTCTCTGGTGGGCGTTTGGACGCCAGTTAGGACCATCAAATCTCGGGAAAAGTATAGACTATTATATATTGCTGGAAAGCCCAAGATGTCTAATTTCCAATGCAATTGAGAGCGTGCCAATTAGGTTTCTATAGCTCAAGAAAATCCACTTCGAATGTAGAGAGATCAGAATCCAACAGCATCTGCAGTCCTTTCTCAGCCTCTGAATAAGATTTTTTGCTCAGGTCCCTCAATTTCAGCCAGAAAATACCTGAAATCACAGAAAAATACACAAACTCATAGTAAAGTCCAGAAATTTGATTTTTGCATAAAAACTAATAAAAATATACTAAAAAGTAACTAAAACATACTAGAAACTACCCAAAAACAATGCCAAAAAGCATATAAATTATCCGCTCATCAATGAGCAATTCCAAGACATATGCACTGGCCTCCCGCACTTGTAACATATGCCTAATCTGGCCCTTCATGGACTGTTTGGATGATACCTCTTGCATCTTGAGCACCTTAAGTCACCCGGTTGAGCACTAGTTTGATCTTCTGAATTCGGATCCGAACAGTTGTCGTTCCTTCGGTCATTGTTCTGGCACTGAGAATATGAAGCGACAAAATGATTTTTCATGAAATTTTGGCTCCTATAGAATTTTTCCCTTTTTTCTTTGTGAAGGGTTCCCAGCGATTATTCCTTACTACCTCAATCCTCATTGAGCTTTCTCCCGTTGCTTGACCCGTGTTAACTTTCTCTGGATAACCCGCTGGCACCCCTGTATTCGGAACATTATGTCCACCTTCATATTCATTATCACCATCATTGCCAGTTCCAGCTTGTGGTTCCATCCCATCCATCACTCGGATAGTCGCAGCAGCAACAACACTCGTCATTGCAGTCACGATATCAGTTAAACTATCCACCGGTATGGTTACCTCATTAACTCTCCATTCTCGACCTCGATTGCAGTCACGTCCGTGCCCACGAGATGCCATTTAGTTCCTGTTCACACCAAATAAGTGATATCAAGGTGATCAGTCTCAATATCTCAAGTTTAGTATTTCAAAGTCCCAAATGCATGCTCATGAACGTTTATGCCACTTATATCAGTTAGATATCCTAATAGCACATAAACACATACACAGAGAATGCACAAAAGCACAATCAGTCCATCCTCAGGCTCTATAGGAACGAACTACTCTGATACCATAATGTAACACCCTACCATACTTAATCTTATGCTTAAGTCATAAGACTGTAGGAGAAAGATACTTAACTAGGAGCCTTGAAAAACGAGTAAAACAAATTCGCAAAATCAAAAGCGCAACGCTCAAGGAATAGAATTACTTACGTGCTAAGAAACCTAATAGGAACACGATAGGAATTGGCAAAAGAATAAGGAAAAGCCAGGGAAACAGCTTAACTAGCCCCCTGACTCAGCCTGCGAAGCTAAGGCTGGCCGGAGGATGTATATATACATATAAACATATATAGATATCCCCAAAATACATCAAAATATCAAAGTAAACTCCTAACTCTCCATCAACCTCTAAGAGGAGCAGCATACATAAGTTACTTGGAGAGTAAGCTAGACATATATATATACATATATACAACCAGAAACCAAAATACTACACTCAAAGACTACTTCGCTTCCCAGAATCCAGACACCTAGCGAGGAGCCTCTCAACCTGCATCTGAAAAACAACAATACAATATGGAATGAGAACTAGAGGTTCTCAGCATGGTAAGAGTGCCACACGCATAATAAATAAGGTCCTGAGAATGCCATAGGCAATCCTAGAACTCTGTTATACAATTATCCAACTTAATACTAAACAGAAGCAATAAACAGGGGTATATATTCTAGATCTATCTAACTTGCTCAATTTCAATCCTAATCTAACACCAAACCATTTCTCCATTTCCTCCTTTTCCTCCATCAATCATAATACAACAGAAACAAGCAACCAAACAAGTTCACGCACAAGTAATGAGCAGATAGTACAAATAGCAAGTATAATAGATAGCAGGTGATATATATCAATTAGGCATACCCAGGAAATACATAGCAATTAAAACAAATAAATGCATATGATGAATGCCTGTCCTATGGCTGATGGGGCCCATCTATCAGTTAACCAGCCAACCCGACAAGTCTGAAAACCTTAGATTGTCCCCCATCACGCATCCTCAAGAGTCTATGCATAGAGTTCACATTCAATCATCATATAAATCACTCAATGGGGGTTATCCATACCCGGGAATTTAGACGTGCCCGGTCACCCTTACGACGTAGGGTTAACAGAGTATCGAGAATCAACTTGGAACACGTGGTGGTGAGCCACGATTTTTACCCAGGGAAACTCATATCTCAGATATCATCATTCATAAGCCATTTCATAGTCATAATCATTATTTAATCATTCATCAAGCCATGGCATGTTAACTCCTTTTATTAACAACCTCCCTTTCACATTTTTCATCATCATTCCCTTATAATTCATCTTGATTACCCTTTCCGGGTCCTGACCAAACTATTTATCAAACTCTTCTCAACCTTCTTAGTATCGAATAATCTTAAAATCAACCCAACTCTAGCATTAAATTAATCACATCACACGAAGATTAAACTTTAACTTCTTGAACCCATGACTATCACTAAGACATCCTCGACACTATTTTCTTTTCTGTTTTTAATATAACAAATGAACTCGGAATTGCACAAACTTTATGTCTAGACGTTCATCTTGAAATAAGCTTTTTAACAAACCAAAGATCATAATTTTCTGATTTTTCTAGCCTTAGGAATAAAGGAAAAACCTTGACTACTCTGCAGTGCATAAAACCAGAAAAACAGCAGCAACATATGATATTCAAAATTCAATATAAAATCCAAGTTAAATTCAATGACTTTAAAATTTAATGTAGTTAAACTTTACTCATCCAGGTTTCTTTCTCAATTGGTTCTGAGTTAACACCATTTTTAATGAAGAAGTTACATTACCTAGAAGTTAAGTAAAAATGAGTCAAAATCTGTTTTAGAAACCAACAAGTTTAGTACCTTTCAATTTGAATAACTTTTATTACAAAACTCAAATTAAGCTAAATTTTGGTTTGGGAACTCCTAGCTCGTCCAGAAACAAGTTTGTCTTGGTTGCAACCCAATTCCTATTCAATTCTAAGAGTTACAAGCATTGGAAGTTGATGCATAGCTTGCTGAAATATGTTTCTTTTCAGCTTGACCACCAATACTCAAAAATTCACAACTCCCAATCCTCAACTCTTAAAATTTTGAAGTTTTAGAGCAATAAAGAAAGTTAATCAAAGTTTATAACAAAATTTGTTTCGCTCCAAAACTAAACTTGTAGAAGTCACAACAAGACAAACAAGTTGCTGCCCTGTTTGACCTTTTCTGCTGCAGGACAAATTTAACAACCTAACTTTAAAAATTTTCCATAAATTGTATATTTAACAAAAAGGTCCCAAATTTTCCAGTTTAGTTCCTTATATTCCCAAGTTTAGCCCAAACTTGATCTCATGCAATTCCAATCATTACATAATTAGTTACAGCATATGCAATACTACCACAACACAACTCTACATCCTTATTAACAAACACCAATCCTAATCCATCATAAATAAATATAAGAGAACACCATTAATAACTTCCACACCTCATACTTCCAATATATATCCACCAACAAATCTATTCCAGCAACATTACAAGGCTAATCATTAAATACAACAAACCAATTCAACTTATCCTATGGTTCTTCTAGCCTAAGTTTTCACAACACCTTAAATGTTAAACACGCGAAACTTAAACTATACATTGGCCGATCACTTTATTCAATTCAAGGCAGCCTCACAAGCAAGAACACAGCCCTCCAAGCTCAAAGAAACAGCCACAAACCAAGCCTTAATCACCAATAAACCTCCATATACTCACTTTTTACTTCCAAAGCAAATATATATATGAACTTAACTCTCACCTAATATACATGTATGTTCCAAATCAGATTTTACCTAATAGAATTAAAACCAAATTAAAGTTTGGGGAAAACTTATCGCCCCCACACGCGTTGAAACTCAAACCCAATAAGCTCCGCAAGCTAAAACGAACCTAGAACACCAAAATTGAATAATTTTCAACATAATTGTTCATGAATTTTCGAAATTGGGGGAAGCTGGCTGAGAAGAAAATAGTGAGTTACCTACGAAATTGTTCCATGGGTTTCGTCGAGCTCGTCGTTGTGAACGCGTAGTCGCAAACGGTTCGTCAATCGGAGCTCCAAATCAAAAGTTATCTTTATTTGAAGATCAACCTAGGTTTTGGAATTCATCCCTTCTTCTTCCTGCATGTAGGCTGCCTCTGTTGTGTTTCTAAGAAAGAAAATGAGCTCAAGCTCATTTATATGCTGGGCCGGTTGGGCCAAGGTCCCAATTTAGGCCTGATTTAACCGGTTCGGCCCGTCTGGTCTAATTTTGGGCCAAATTTTTTGGAATTGGTGTCAAAATTCTCGTTTCGAAGAGCTCTATCCTATTTTGATATTAGTTTTTCATTTCTAGCTTTCCTAATAAAAATTCAATTTATTAGCTAATAATTTACCAATTTTAGCGGGGTTTACATCTTTCATAAGAAAAAACAATATATTAGGAACACATAAAAGAACTATAAATTATTAAGTTGTTCGATAAAAATATTCTTTAAATTTATTGATAATAAAAAGAATTTTGTTAACTTAGGAACACATCTTATGCATACTATATTAGGAATAGGGGTGGAAACAGGGCAGGGTAGGCCAGGCTTTACTCTTAACAGGCCAGGTCTGTAAGAGAGTATGTTGGCCTTAGCCTGGCCTGTAGCCTGGTATAGGCTTTTTAATGAGTATCGAGCCTAGCCTGTTGTTAAATCTGGCCTGGCCTGAAGCTTGTTAATAGGCATTTTTTTAATAATAATTAAATTTAAGATATAATTTAATTTTTAAAATTATAAAATATAAAATAATAAATTTATGAATAATATTGATACAAAATAAAGACAAAATATCAATAAATAACTATTATTAATTAAAAAAAAGATAATATATATGAATATATTCCCACTTGACTACTTCCAAAATATGTAACATGTAACGACCCAATTTTCAATATGTCTAGATCATACCGGAAACTGAGCGCTACCAATTTGTCCTCCTAATTATTATCTATTATTTATCATATGAGCCTGATTCGTTGTTAAAAGCATAGTTAAATTGCGAGGTATATTTTTTTTGTTTGAAAACATTTGGGTTAATAAAGGGAATCACTCATAATCAATTCATAAGTAATAACAGATAAAACAGTTATAAACAACCACACATAAACACATCCCAAGCAGTTGATAACATTCCGTGATCCAGCTTTATTAGAACATAGACTGTTAGTTAAAACACCCCTAGATATAGCTAAATAATAACTATATACATATATATACATACAACATCCCAGGTCCTGACCTATTCAAGAGATCCCTAAGCTGGCACCCAGGCTAGCCTAGACTCTACTCTATACTCACCTAGTCCCTCTAAATTACTAAAGCGAGGGAAAGTACGGTCTAAGTCTTCAAAACTCAAGTCAGGTGGAACGTCATCAGAAGATAGAATATTATCTGCTACTCCTCTGCACGATCAGACTTTTCCACAGGATGCCTCTCTGGTACCTCATGAAGTAGCCACAAAATAGGAATCTCGTACACAGGATTTAGGTTAAAGTGTGCATACGAACGGGGTGCAGACGTTGGCTGGTCTCACAGTATATACATATAAACAGAGAATGATATTCACCCTAGACTCAGAAGACTAACTAGAGCAG
>NC_029774.3:84239859-84240721 GCF_000817695.3 Arachis duranensis | reverse complement strand
GGAATATAGAGAAGTAGTAAACAGAAGACAGATAAATAGAGAAAATAAAGAAAACAGAAAAAGATCACAAACAGAAGAATACAAGAAAGTAAAACACAGACACAAACACAGAGAATAGAATACAAACAGAGAAAGCATACATTCATGCAACAATCATAATAGAGAAAATGCACAACCAAGTATGATGCATGTCTAGCCCTAGTGCAGGTAATAAGCTCATCTGTCGGTTTCTACCCGCTTCCGACGTAACCCAAAGCAGTTGAAACAGGTATGGCTTTCCAGTTGGCTATACCCCTGTGTACAGGAAATAACTCCTATGCTACGACAGGGTCCACTGCACGCAAGAAATCTCTGCCACCACAGGGTCCACTGCACGCAGGAAATAACACATCTGCCACTGCAGGGATGTACGCCGACACACCTTCTGTATACAGGAAATAACCCCTTTGCCACTACAGAAATGGAACAGGTGGTCACGGTACTTCTGTAGCAGGAAATAACCCCTCTGCCATACAGAATCAAAATATAAATCTGTACCGCAGGAAAGCGTTCTCAGTGGTCACACCACCATCTATCTGACTGCCTTCACGCAGCAGATCATCACATAAACATCTCAGGAGTTGCCATAATGCAACAAATGAATAAACACATCTCTTAGGTTGCCTCAAGCAACAAATGACCTTTCAACAGGTCCTCTGCTTTTTATTCTCTTTTATAATCATAAATACGCAAGCGGGACAAAACCCACGCCCTTGCCAATAATTTCATAAACTGAATATCTTTCCTCAAAAGAATCAGTGTAATTATCATCATAAGTTATCATTCTCGTTATTCATCTCCAGTTACATATTCTTATACAATA